>NC_057799.1:106715941-106915149 GCF_018294505.1 Triticum aestivum | reverse complement strand
ACAACGCTCACTGTTCATCCAAACCCCCCTGCAACGCTCACTGTTCATCCAGAGGCAGCATCGATCGGCTTCAGTTAGCAGTAGTGGCGAAGGAATCGCTCGATCGCTCGGGTTCAGTAACGCGTAGCCTGCAGTGCAATCGCTCAGGTTCAGTTAGGCGACGCGTCACTCGGGTTCAGTTAGAGCCCAACGCCTCGCACACACGCGCGTACGTGTACAAGAGAAACGCGCATCGCTCGGCCCCCGACCACCCACCGTAACCGGGAACTCGCCGAAATTTTCCTCGCCCTCGCTTCTACCACCGTTTTTTCCGTCATGGACGGCCCAAAGAATGTCATGCAGCTGCATCTCCGGCCCGCCCAGGACGAAAAGCCCATTTTCTGTCATGATTTTTTGCCATAGAAGTAGGAGCCCACCACATCTATGATGATACCGGGTTTTGTCACAATTATCGTCATAGAAGTGTCAGAAGTATGACAGAAAAAAATTTCGTTCAGCCCAAAATGTCACGGATGTGTCTTTTTTTTGTAGTGAATATTCCAGAAACCCTAGATACGTCGATGAAATATTCATCCAGCTGCCGCAGAGTCCAGAACCACCAGATCCAATCTAGACACCATCTCGGATGGGGTTCACCACCTCCATTGGCGCCTCTCCGATAATGCGTGAGTAGTTCTTTGTAGACCTTCGGGTCCGTAGTTAGTAGCTAGATGGCTTTCTCTCTCTCGCTGAATTCTCAATACAATGGTCTCTTGGAGATCCATATGATGTAACTCTTTTTGCGGTGTGTTTGTTGGGATCTGATGAACTTTGAGTTTATGACCAGTCATATCTTTTTATATCCATGAAAGTTATTTGAGTTTCTTTGATCTCTTATATGCATGATCTCTTATAGCCTCGTATTTCTTCTCCGATATTTGGGTTTTGTTTGTACAACTTGATCTATTTATCTTGCAATGTGAAGAGGTGCCCGGTAGTGGGTTCAATCTTACGGTGCTTGATCCCAGTGACAGCAAGGGAACCGACACGTATGTATCGTTGCTACTAAGGATAAAAAGATGGTATCTATATCTACGCAATAGATAAACGGATCTTTTCTACATGATGTCATCGTTCTTATTGCATTATTCCGTTTTTCCATGAACTTAATACACTAGATGCATGCTGGATAGAGGTCTATGTGTGGAGTAATAGTAGTAGATGCAGGCAGGCGTCGGTCTACTAATCTTGGACATGACGCCTATGTAATGATCATTGCCTGGATATCATCATAATTATTTGAGGTTCTATAAATTGCCCAATAGTAATTTTTTTACCCACTGTTTGCTATCTTTCTCGAGAGAAGCCACTAGTGAAACCTACGGCCCCTGGGTATTCTTTCTCATATATTTGCTTTGCGATCTATTTTACTTGCTCTTTTTATTCAGATATATTAAACCAAAAATACAAAAATACTTTGCTGCACTTTATTTATTTGCGATCTATTATTTCAATCTATTACAATTTTCTGGCATCGTTACCCGAAAGGTATTAACAACCCCTTTAACACGTCGAGTTGCGAGGTGTTGTTATTTGTGTGCAGGTGCTGTTTACGTTGTGTTGCTTGGTTCTCCTACTGCTTCGATAACCTTGGTTTCTTCACTGAGGGAAATACCTACTGTCGCTGTGCTGCATCATCCCTTCCTCTTTGGGGAAATACCGATGTAGTCCTAGCAGAGAGGAGCTTTTCTGGCGCTATAGTCAGAGAGCCATCACGAAGCACCAGAAGAGTATGACTCGTGAAAACTTTCCGTTCACAGGTTTAGAGAAGGCATAGGTTCAACCCATAGCACTACAAGAAATATGTCAACTAGTGACCTTCTGTCAGTGACCTGGAAGAACTTGTCATAGATCTATGACCATTTGAGACCAATTGGTCAAAAGCTGTTCGGGGGGCTCCAAACCCTAAACCATTGCGACCATTTTGGTCAGAAAGGTCATAATTTCCTTACACGAAATGGTCATAAAGCAAACAACGCTGATCCGCCGCCTTATTTCTAGTTGTTAACGACCAATATAGATGGTCATAGCCTTGTAAATTGTGGTGGGTTGTGATGACTAGGCGCCATCTCATCAGTTTTGCCTATGTGTCATGTCCATGTGTCAATTTTTGCCCTAAGTTGTGAAGCAACCTATATTTTTGGTATTCCAAAAATTCCCAAAAAATTCTCATAAATTGTTTGGATCATATCTTCATCAAATATGTCAAAAACCTTCCTTGCCTAGTTCAAAAATAACTCAAGAATATTCATTTTCCTATTTTGTTCAAAGCAGCACTTTGTGAAGGAAGTGTTATTTATATATTCTTGATTTCCCTAAAAATTTGTGAAGACATTCTTCTTAGTATATTATCATCCTCAGCCAAAACTCACGCCCATTGGCCATGTGCATTTCCCGTACCGCTAATCAAACACTTGGCTGCTAATTCATCTTTGAGCATAGTTCGGTCTCCTCATGAGAATATTATGTTGTAATTTTCTTCCTAGCACCTACTTGGGGAGTGCACAACCCACTAGACATGCCTAGGCCGCCCAGAACGCATGGAAATGCCACGGTCACGCGGTGGGCATGCGAGCTTATGCGCTCTAGAGTTGGGGCCCCCGGCCACCATCCAAACCTCGATGTATCGCCATCAAACCATGTATTTCTGATTAAATAGATACTTGTGTACCTAGAAATGATTTTTGGAAAAAATAAAGAGCAAACTATGAGGTAGATGCAGTTCAAATTTGACCCGCTTCCTACTGAATCGGCGGGAATTTGTCTTTTTCACCAAAGGTGGATCAAAACTTTTGACACCCAACCATTTTGTCAATTGTGCATTAAATATGGCCTAGTATTTTATAAAATTGATTAGGTCCAATTTTGCAACAAATATATGGTAGGTCCTTCATAAAAAAAAACTCATTTCGGGCACTCGGAAAATGAAAAATGTATTTTCCGTGAAAAGAAAATGAAAACTCCCTTAGGCAACATTGTTTGGAATTCCAAGATGCACCCTTGTGCACAATATGAGATCATTTGAACAAACTGTGCCATGAATGTGGCCATAAGATTGATCATTTGGCTTGAAAGCCATGAATCTTCACGCATGATAGCTCATTTCTGAGAACATTTTTTTAAAATAATTTCCGTATTACAAGTTTATTAGTTTTCCTGGAAACTTGGTCAGATATAATGCCACAATGCGAAGGTTTTCCAATTTTTTGATTTTTTTGAATTTTTGATGCCCATTTCAAAATGCGGTCAAAACGGTGGGCTTGACCGTTCCTAGCTAGTGGTTGAATCTTGGAAAACTTTTGATGTTTCTCTGATTAAATAGATACTTGTGTACCTAGAAATGATTTTTGGAAAAAAATAAAGAGCAAACTATGAGGCAGCTGCAGTTCAAATTTGACCCGCTTCCTACTAAATTGGCAGGAATTTGTCTTTTTCACCAGAGGTGGATCAAAACTTTTGACACCCAACCATTTTGTCAATTGTGCATTAAATATGGCCTAGTATTTTATAAAATTTATTAGGTCCAATTTTGCAACAAATATATGGTAGGTCCTTCATAAAAAAAAACTCATTTCGGGCACTCGGAAAATGAAAAATGTATTTTCCGTGAAAAGAAAATGAAAACTCCCTTAGGCAACATTGTTTGGAATTCCAAGATGCACCCTTGTGCACAATATGAGATCATTTGAACAAACTGTGCCATGAATGTGGCCATAAGATTGATCATTTGGCTTGAAAGCCATGAATCTTCACGCATGATAGCTCATTTCTGAGAACATTTTTTTAAAATAATTTCCGTATTACAAGTTTATTAGTTTTCCTGGAAACTTGGTCAGATATAATGCCACAATGCGAAGGTTTTCCAATTTTTTGATTTTTTTGAATTTTTGATGCCCATTTCAAAATGCGGTCAAAACGGTGGGCTTGACCGTTCCTAGCTAGTGGTTGAATCTTGGAAAACTTTTGATGTTTCTCTGATTAAATAGATACTTGTGTACCTAGAAATGATTTTTGGAAAAAAATAAAGAGCAAACTATGAGGCAGCTGCAGTTCAAATTTGACCCGCTTCCTACTAAATTGGCAGGAATTTGTCTTTTTCACCAGAGGTGGATCAAAACTTTTGACACCCAACCATTTTGTCAATTGTGCATTAAATATGGCATAGTATTTTATAAAATTGATTAGGTCCAATTTTGCAACAAATATATGGTAGGTCCTTCACAAAAAAAACTCATTTCGGGCACTCAGAAAATGGAAAATGTATTTTCCGTGAAAAGAAAATGAAAACTCCCTTAGGCAACATTGTTTGGAATTCCAAGATGCACCCTTGTGCACAATATGAGATCATTTGAACAAACTGTGCCATGAATGTGGCCATAAGATTGATCATTTGGCTTGAAAGCCATGAATCTTCACGCATGATAGCTCATTTCTGAGAACATTTTTTTAAAATAATTTCCGTATTACAAGTTTATTAGTTTTCCTGGAAACTTGGTCACATATAATGCCACAATGCGAAGGTTTTCCAATTTTTTGATTTTTTTTTAATTTTTGATGCCCATTTCAAAATGCGGTCAAAACGGTGGGCTTGACCGTTCCTAGCTAGTGGTTGAATCTTGGAAAACTTTTGATGTTTCTCTGATTAAATAGATACTTGTGTACCTAGAAATGATTTTTTGAAAAAATAAAGAGCAAACTATGAGGCAGCTGCAGTTCAAATTTGACCCGCTTCCTACTAAATTGGCGGGAATTTGTCTTTTTCACCAGAGGTGGATCAAAACTTTTGACACCCAACCATTTTGTCAATTGTGCATTAAATATGGCCTAGTATTTTATAAAATTTATTAGGTCCAATTTTGCAACAAATATATGGTAGGTCCTTCACAAAAAAACTCATTTCGGGCACTCAGAAAATGGAAAATGTATTTTCCGTGAAAAGAAAATGAAAACTCCCTTAGGCAACATTGTTTAGAATTCCAAGATGCACCCTTGTGCACAATATGAGATCATTTGAACAAACTGTGCGATGAATGTGGCCATAAGATTGATCATTTGGCTTGAAAGCCATGAATCTTCACGCATGATAGCTCATTTCTGAGAACATTTTTTTTAAATAATTGTCGTATTACAAGTTTATTATTTTTCCTGGAAACTTGGCCACATATGATGACACAATGCGAAGGTTTTCCAATTTTTTGATTTTTTTGAATTTTTTATGCCTGTTTCAAAATGCGGTCAAAACGGCGGGCTTGATAGTTCCTAGCTAGTGGTTGAATCTTGGAAAACTTTTGATGTTTCTCTGATTAAATAGATACTTGTGTACCTAGAAATGATTTTTGGGAAAAATAAATAGCAAACAATGAGGCAGCCACAGTTCAAATTTGACCCGCTTCCTACTGAATCGGCGGGAATTTGTCTTTTTCACCAGAGGTGGATAAAAGCTTTTGACACCCAACCATTTTGTCAATTGTGCATTTAATATGGCCTAGTATTTTAGAAAATTTATTTGGTCCAATTTTGCATCAAATATATGGTAGGTCCTTCACAAAAAAACTCATTTCGGGCACTCGGAAAATGGAAAATGTATTTTCCATGAAAAGAAAATGAAAACTTCCTTAGGCAACATTGTTTGTCATTCCAAGATGCACCCTTGTGCACGATATGAGGTCATTTGAACAAACTATGCCATGAATGTGGCCATAAGATTGATCATTTGGCTTGAAAGCCATGAATCTTCACGCATGATAGCTCATTTCTGAGAACATTTTTTTAAGATAATTATCATATTACAAGTTTATTATTTTTCCTGGAAACTTGGTCACATATAATGACACAATGCGAAGGTTTTCCAATTTTTTGATTTTGTTTGAATTATTGATGCCCGTGTCAAAAAGCGGTGAAAACCGCGGGCATGAGCGTTCCTAGCTACTGGTTGAACCTTGGAATTTTTTTTGGTGTTTCTCTGATTAAATAGATACTTATGTACCTAGAATTGATTTCTGAAAAAATAAAGAGCAAACTATGAGGCAGTTGCAGTTCAAATTTGACCCGCTTCCTGCTGAATCGGCGGAAATTTATATTTTTCATGAGAGGTGGCTCAAAACTTTGGCACCCAACCATTTGGTCAATTATGCATTAAATATGGCCTAATATTTTAGAAAATTGATGGAGTCGAATTTTGTAACAAATATTTGGTAGGTCCTTCACAAAAAAACTCATTTTGAGTATTCGAAAAATTGAAAATAATTTTTTCGTCCGAAGAATATGAAAACTTTCTTAGGCAACAGTGTTTGCTATTCCAAGATGCACCCTTCTGCACAATATGTGACAATTTGAACAAATTTGATCCACTTCCAACTGAATCGTCGAAATTTTATCAATTTGAGGAGAAGTGGATATACAGCTATTGAGGCACAAGCATTTGGTCAATTGTACCTAAAATATGATCTAATATTATTGAAAAATAGAGTGGTGCCATTTTGCAACAAATATTGGTAGGTGCTTCAAAAAATATATACCATTTTCGACACTCCAAAGGTAGAAAATGTTTTTTTTGCAAAAAAAAACTCATTTTTGAGATCAATTTTTAAAGATATTTGTATTATTCCTGGTTTGTTATTTTTCTGAAAAACAAGTCTCACTTGTGACACGATGCTATTGTTTTTTTCTAATTCTACGATGTTACAAAATAGCTGACATGATTTATTTAATCGACTACGACCAATTTAAATGGTTATAAAATCATCAAAGTGCGTACTACATTGTGATTGGTGGAACCGTTTGTGGCACGGATCAATGAGATGGCAAACATCCTATCATCCATTGCTAGCAATCCAACGTCATCCATCCATCCATGCAAAGAAAAGGAAAAAAACCCACCGCACCAAACCCTACCTCTCTCTCACCTGTCCCCCCTTCCTTCTGCCCGCCGCCTCCCTCTCTCTGTCCCCGATCCAGATCGGCCTCTCCCTCACCCCTCGCACCGCGCCCTCCTTCCCTCGCGCTGTCACCGGCGGCGCCCTCCTTCCTTTCTGTCACCGGCGGCACCCTCCTTCCCTCGCGCTGCACCCGAACCTTGCTCCCGCTCCCAGCTCTTCTTCCTCCTCCGCTGCAGCTAGGGTTTCGTCTCCCCAATCCCCAATCCCCGAAGCTCGGATCCAGCAACAGCAGCGATGGCGGCCGCGGGAGATCCTCTCCAAGGTCAAGCACGTCCAGGCCAAGCCTGCTGGCCGCCCTCGCGGGTGACTGCCTCCGCGGTGACGACGACGGCCTCGTCATCCCCGGAGACCGCGGCGCCCCTCAAGGCCGACCTCCGCCACATGAGTGATCCGTCGATCTCGTCTCTCCAACCATTCAGTTCTCGCCGCTTCAATTCCTTCGATTCAACAAGATACTGTGTACCACTTCGGTACGTGCGTGCGTGTGAGCTGACTCTTCTTCTGCGTGGTTCGTAGGTGTTCCGGAGGCACGCACGAGTTCGACCTGGACAAGCCGCCGGTGCTGCAGGAGGTGGCGGATTTCTTCAGTGGCCACGGAATCGAGGACTTCACCTTCAGCAGGGGCAGGCTGGTGAGTGCAACTCCCACGAATCTCTAGCA
This sequence comes from Triticum aestivum, assembly GCF_018294505.1. Lineage (NCBI taxonomy): Eukaryota > Viridiplantae > Streptophyta > Magnoliopsida > Poales > Poaceae > Triticum > Triticum aestivum. The sequence continues at coordinate 106,907,512 of NC_057799.1, read as the reverse complement.
GGAAATGTGTGGGATGATGTGTCTATTTGGTTTCCACTAAATTAGTTTGCATAGCTTCTGGTCACCTGATCCAGTAAGGGAGAAGAATTTTAGGTTCAAAATGTTCCCACTTCCTAGTAAATGTTTTAGGTGCATAAGCAATTGATGTGATTAGTTGGTGGATTTGCTTTGTCACTAAGTCTGAATGTTGGAACCTTTTTTTAGTCAGAATGGCAGTGCCGGGCAAAGCTAGCGGTATGCGGAACACCAGAGAAACCACTGATTGGCCTGTATCAGGAATGGACACATACTGTTCAAGATATTCCCGATTGCGGAGGTTAGCTATGAAATTCTGTTAACTGTAAGAGTTACAACAGTTTGGTTCTCGTCATCTCTTATGGCATAGACTTTTCCAGCTTATACCAAAGAGATGTCCCTGTTTGAGCTGAAGTTTATATCCAAATAGGGCGATTGAGATGTCACTTGAGCTACTAGATAGGCACGATTAGTCTATGCGTGTACTAATTCAGCTACTTGATATAGATAGGAGTGCAACATGCTTACATTGACTAGTCTGTACGCGTACGTACTACTGTATATGGTTGGCGTTGAAGTCAACTTAGAAGACCAACGTTTTTTCTACCTCAGTCAGGAGTATTATGCCTAGACAGAGCATGGTTTCTCAATCAAGTTGTTTGCTGCACACACTACATTCTAAATAGATTTATTAACTTGATCGTAGAGCTATTTATGCAACAATATCACAAAACTGACAGTGATGTGAATTTGTTAAGGGAGGTAGCTGCTTTTATGTGATCAAAGGCATAAACAGTGCAGTTTTAATTTTCCAGTATGTCTTTGGGGTAATAATGTCATGGAAGTCCTTGGTAATACTCATATGAGTGCTTAGTATACTCACATCATGGTCTACACGGTGTCAGATGTCAACTAGCTGTAACCCATATTAGTGCTTAGTATACTCATGAAAAGGGTTATTTCTCCACCTGCAGTTCACGGTTTATGCATCAGCTGTTCTTCTACCAATCTGTTGCTCGATTGTGTTGCGGATTCATATGATATTGGTGTACACTCAATTTGGTTATTTCTTGCTAGTTCTGCTACTAGTTGCTGTGTACTCCTAGTACTACAGGTGGATCAATCTCCCCCTCCCTCTCACCCCCGTCTCTGTCTCTGCAGGTAGGACAGGAGGAACAGCGACAAGCGATGGGATGAAGCCCGGCCATGGAAACCCATCGCAGCCTTCAAGACCTTGACGGCGGTCGGTGCTATGGTATGAATCCCTCCTCCACTTCAAGACCTCTACGTACGGCGGTCGGCAGCACGCGCGCACATTACACTCTTCCTCTTGCTCTGTTCTTGGGCTCATGTGGCGGCGGTGCAGGGGATCCTGATCAACATGCAGTTCCCGGGGCCGCAGATCGACGCCGTCACCAATGACAATATCGTCATCAACGTCTTCAACAACCTGATCTGATATTGTTCTCTGATCCAGTGGCATCTCTATCCTCTTACAACTCATAACATTTTTTAACTTCTTTTGGCCGTGCTTTCGCTTCCACTACAGATCAGATCAGTGGTGAACGAAAGAAACAAGTGCACAACTAGTATCAGTGGGCTTGTATTTTTCTTGTGTAGCTGCTCTGCACTTGTTGTAGAGCATAGCTTGCATCAGTATTTTTACCTATTTTTGATCTCTCATTCTGAAATACATCTAGCAAGTGCGGCTAGTACTCTATTATTCTCCTACATATAGCTATATATGCATCTAAAAGGGCAAGTACTTGGATGACCTTGACAACATCATACTGATTGTAATAACTTTGCATAAGACTCTGTATTCGAAGACTTCTCGCAATTTATCATGCAATTCTAAACAATAGCATATGTGTATCTACCCTGCTGGGAATTTTCACTTTATATAAAAATTTGAGAGGAAAATGCTGGGAGTTCCAGTCTTGTCTGATGGCTAGGAACTCAACTCTGCTTCTTGTTGTTGGAGTTTCAGGCTTGTTGCATAGTTCGTAGCTTCAAGTGTACTCTGGCTTCTAGCCACAGTGCACTACAAATTATTATAGAATTACAAAGTGTACGCAACATTGCACCTTACACATTCTTCTCTTGTGAAATCAAATGCCATGACTGGGCATTCTTTTATCAACTTGCTCTACACTTGCTCGTGCCTTTTAACTTTTTTTTAGAAGAAGAGGGCCCAGCCCCGATTCCATTGCATAGCAAAGAAATCACAATAGTTCAGTACATCCAAGAAACTACAAAGACAAAAACTACCACAAACTAAAAGTAGAAGAGAAAATAGAAGCTAGTAGCCAGCTATTACAAGGAAGACAGCCACACACTAGGGTGCAAAACTAGCCAACTCCCCTGTCTAAACATCAGAGCCAAAAGCTCGCATTTAGCTAAAATAAAAAAAAACTGCACCCAGCTCCTCAGCCTGGGTCCGGCCACATCAGCGGTAATGGAGCTTTGATTAGAATCTCCAGCTCCCGCACCATGTTCTGAATTTGCTTTTTAACGGGGTCTACAGATAGCGGTTCCCAACGTGCAGCGTATGAGGCCGTCTTGCGCCACAGCACCTGTATATTAAGCCATTTGGCGCGGTTAAAGATCAAGTAATTCCTGGTATTCCAGATGGCCCAGAGGCCGGCTGCATGTACAATATTAGTAGCACTCATATTACTTCCTCTAGACCAGCAGTCCGAAAAAGATAACATGTTGACTGTCCCTCTGTATCCAGTGATTCTAGAGATGTTTCTCCAGAATTCAGTCGCAACATCGCAGCCAAAAAATAAATGGTGACAAGATTCATCACACGAACAGAAAGGGCAGGAAAAGTTAGGGACACTCTGTCTTTTCCCCAAGTTATCCCTGGTCAAAATCTTGTTGTTAACCACCAGCCAATGAAAGATATGAATCCTGGCAGGGATCTTGATTTTCCACACAGTAGGAGTGTTTTTTGGAAGCACACCCCTAAAGTTGACTACATTATATAAAGATTTAACAGAGTAAACCCAGCTGGGATTAAGGTCCCAAATAAGCGAGTCCGCGGCCGTAGAAAAGCTGATGGATTTAGCAATCTCTACTAGCTCAAACCACAAAGAGAGAAGCTCACTATAAAAGCATCTTCTAAAAGTAACCTTTAGGTTAGAACCATCCCACACTTGGTCTAAGGTGCAATCATGCTCATTGGCAATGTTATATAAGTCCCAATACAGAGTAGCTAGGGGGGCCGACCCATACCAGTGGTCCTCCCAAAACCTAACTTTCTTACCATTACCAACATTCCAGGAGTAACCAAACTTAGTAGCTTGGGCAGCCCAAAGAACACCTTTCCAAAAAGGTGAAGCACCAGCAGAAGGACAAGTAAAAATGTTGGGGGACTGAGTATCATACTTAGCATCTATTATGCTTTTCCAGATCTTACCCTCATCTCTATTATATCTGCTGACCCAAGAAGCAAGCAAACATAAGTTCATATCGGAAAGATCAGTAATCCCTAACCCACCATACATCTTTTTCAAAGTAAGAGACCTCCAACTAGCTAGATGATATTTGTGATGACCTTCATAATCATCCCAAAAGCAATGAGCCAGTTGAGAGTTAATAAGCTTAATAGCCCACTTGGGGAATTTAATATAACCCATAAGATAAGAAGGGATGCTGGCTAGGCAAGCTTGGACCAGAATCAACCTCTTACCAAAAGATAACAGCCTCCCCCTCCAGCTAGCTGCTCTCTTAATAATAGAGTCAACCAAAGGCTGGAGGTCCTCTCTTCTAATTTTGGAGTAGTGGAGAGGAGCACCAAGATATTTAATAGGGAAAGAGCTTAGTTTACAACCCAAAGACTGAGCAAAACTAGTAGCCTCATCCCTATCAATATTGATAGGAACCAGATCACATTTATGAAAATTGATCCTCATCCCAGAAAGTTGCTCAAAACAGGAAAGGAGCCACTTTAAATTCCTAGCATGCTCTAAATTATTATCTAAAAACAAGAGGGTATCATCAGCATATTGCATGCTTATGACCCCAGCTGGGTTAGAAGCAAGAAAAACCCCAGCAATCATGTTCTGATTAGCAGCTTTGGCTAGTATTCTAGTGAACACATCTACAGCAAGATTAAAAAGCAAAGGGGAGGCAGGATTACCCTGCCTCACACCTTTACCAGCAATAAAAAACTCACTATTGGTGTCATTAATCCTGACCCCAACAGACCCATTGTGAAGTAGAGAACCTAATTTGTACATCCATTTACGGCCAAAGCCTCTTCTCCTAAGCATGTCCAAAAGGAACTCTCTATTCACCATGTCATAAGCTTTCTCATAATCAAGCTTAAAACAAAAGCCCTGGAGGTGGTTGCTAGCTACAGCATGCACCACCTCATGGGCTGATACAATGCTCTCTAAAATAAATCTGCCTTTAATAAAAGCAGTTTGATTAGGAGAGATTAAGTCATTGCAAACTGGGCCTAGCTTATTAGCAGCACACTTAGCAAAGATCTTGAAACTACAATTAATCATGGCAAGGGGTCTGAACCTGTCCAAAGAAACAACATTTGGTTCTTTTGGGACAAGGGTCAGAAGGGATAAGTTGAGTCTGTACAAATCCAGCTCCCCCTTCTCCCAATCTCTAAAAAGTGCAAACAGATCACTTTTAATGAGATCCCAGAAATGCTGATAGAATAAAAAAGGGAAACCATTAGGTCCAGGAGCACCTTCAACATATGAGCCGAAGACTGCATTCTTAATTTCTTCTTCAGTAAAAGGTTTTTCCAATAACTCAATATGATCAGCAGTAGCCATGCTAGACTGATCCCAAAAATCATCAACTAGTTTAAGATTTATAGCAGGAGAGTAGCCAAAGAGATTTTTATAATAATCTACTGCATTAGCAATAATACCTTCAGTGTCTTCAACTAGGCCAGCAGCAGTTTCCAGCACAGCAATATGCTTCTTCCTCCTCTTCTGATTGGCCAGGGCTTGAAAGTAGTCAGAGTTCAGATCCCCCTCCCTAATGTCTCTCTCTGGCTCTCTGCCTGGCCTTGATTTACTCTTTCTTCCAAATCTCATTTAGATCACCTACAATCACTTTAATTCTAGCTTTAGAATTAGGAGAAAGAGGCTGAGTTTCTGCAAGAATGTCTAAACAATTCAGCAACTAAAGCTTGCTTAGTCCTGTTTTGGGAAGCCTCATAATTAAGGCTCCACCCTTTGGTGGCTTTCCTAGTATTCCTGATCTTGAATTGCCAAATATCAATAGCAGAGGAGAACTTACAATCAGCATTCCAAGCTTTGTGAACAATCTCATCAAAGCCAGGAACTTCTAGCCACCACTTTTCAAATCTATAAACTTTATTCTTAGGAATGGTAATAGCATCAGAGTTAAAAATAAGGGGAGTGTGATCACTCCCAATCCTAGGCAGAGTTTTAACCTGGCTAGCAGGAAAAAGTCTTTCCCAGTCAGCAGAAACAAAAATTCTATGTAAAGCAGCCATGGCTAGATTGTCTTGGTTATTGGCCCAAGTAAACTTCCTACCAGCATTCTTAATCTCAATGAGGCCAAATTTATTAATCCAGTCATTGAAAAGATCAGCCCAATGCTGGATGACTAACCCAGTGTTCTTGTCCTCAGCAGCTCTAACCAAATTAAAGTCTCCACCCACAATGGTGGGCCCCGTCCAGTTATTTAGGAGGTTATGGAGCTCATTAATAAAATCAAGCTTAAAACTATCATAAGCAGAACCATAAACTGATATAAGCCTCCAAACAGTGTTGTTACACTTGTTCTTCAGTTAACAGGAGATACTGTAAGTAAAAACATCACAAGCTACAATCTCAAATTTATCTTCCTTGACCCCCACTAATAAGCCTCCAGCAGTGTTATCAGCATGCAGCCAATTCCAAATAAAACCATTTCTAGAGTCTATAGCCTCTAGCTGAGTAATGCTGAACTCAGTTTTCTTGGTTTCAGATAAACAAACAAAGTTAGGGCAGTGAGATCTAATGAGCTCCTGCACCTTGGTGATCTTATGAGGGCCATTGAGCCCTCTCACATTCCAAAATAGACCTATCATCTAAACCTAGTAGAAATTTTAGCTTGACACTTTTTAGACCTCTGACTTTTGACCTCCATCCATGAGAAGGCATCATCAGACTCTTTTTCCATATGTGGATCAGAGTGATGGTCAGATTCCGTGTCAAGAGAGGCAACAGAATTATAACTATTGCAGTACTCTTCCTTGGTAACATCGATGTCTCCAGGAAGAAACATATCAGGATTATCCTGTTTAAACTTACCTAATCTATCTAACTCTATTTTCTTAATAGCTTCAACATTATTGCTAACTTGAGAGGGATTATCTCCCATAACAATGCCAGCATTGAGGGCTTTAGAAACTAGAGCATCATTGTCTAGACAAGCAAAATAATTATGGAAGACTTTGAGGTTATTACCTCTGGGAATCTCCAAATTCCTCTTCTGCTTAATCTCTTGAGCTTTGACCAGGGCTGGTTTCCCATCTCTCTTGATCCTGCCACTCATCCTAGTGGATACAACAGGGCCCCATTTGCCTCTTCCAGCTTTGAGTCTAGCTGTATGAGTAGGGCAAGGAATTAACCCCCCAAGAGAAGTAGGAATACAGTCATTGCTGGTCACTCCATCCTTAATAGCAGCTTCAAATTCAGGGAGAAGAATAGACCCACAATTCTCCACTGGGGTTCTCTTAACAGCTTGCAAGTAGCTTTTGGTCAGGGGAGCATCCTGGATCTTCAAGAAAACTGATCTCTCCAAAGGGCTATTGTTATTCACATCCATTTTGGAGAAATCAGGAGAAGAGATAGCATCCATAGTGTGAGTTCTGTTTCTAGACCCACTAGGAGCTGAGGCAGGCCTTGGTCTGAAACTGGAGTTCTTCCAACTGTTATCAAGGTCATGTTCCAGCTCCTCTCCCAACAGGTCATCATTACTGAACTCATCCTCTCCCTCCTGTTTCTTGTTACTGTCATCCTCATTAACTTGATGTACATAGCATGCAATTTTTTATTGTATCACATTCACACATGATACTCTTAATATAGAGTTGTTTTCCGAGCTAGTTCTGTTTACTCTTAATATAGGTCTATTTGTCACCAATACTTGCCTGCTATGCTATAGTAGACCTTGTTCATATTTATTAGCTAAGTTTGCTTGTCCTTGGTATCTATATGCATGCCATTGGTGTTTCAGGCTTTCTCTGAAATGAAATAATAGGTCTATTAGTCACCAATACTTGAGTTAATCTAACTCCTTACCTGCTATGCTATAGTAGGCCTTGTTCATATTGATTAGCGAAGTTTGCTTGTCCACAGTGATCCATATACATGCCATTTGTGTTTAACGTTCTCTGAAATGAAATAATAAGATTCACACTCCATGGACCAGGACGACCACCGGGACCTCCACGGCGATGATGAAGCCTGCACATGGTCGAGCTCGATGGAACAACAGTGCCTCAGTGTGGTGCAGCCGAGTTGGGCCACACCAGTGCATCAGGAACTCTGCATGCTGCTGTCCTTTGTCTCATCATCTTAACTACTACAGTAGTAGGAGTATTTTATATGCTGTTCATTTCTTGGCCACCCAGCATGTTTGTTAATCATCCATCTGCCTCATGTTATATGATCCCTACCCAGTAACTTCATTGTATGCAGACTTGTGGTGTTGGTTCAGTTTAGTCAAATTAATATATATATATACTGCTATGCTACTACTACTACTACTACTGTCTGCATTTAATCCTGGTTAGTAGCTTCATCAATAAGTGGCAAACAAAACAATGTTGATTTTCATCTTATCTCTGTGACAACCAATGGAGTTGAATTGCAGCATGCATGTCAAAGCTGGGTTCAATTCTTGGGCAATATATGGTAGTTTCCACTCTTCACGCCCAAGATTAGTATGCTGCAGCTCTCCCTCCTCACTCCATACATCCAGGTACTAGTTACCAACGAGCAGCCCTGCACCTCGCTGGATCTCGCCCAAACCCCGCTCATCTTGCTGCTTGTGGCAGGGAATACTCTCTGTTGAGTATTTTGAGGAATGAAGATCTGTTAAGTATGGAGTTAGGATTATCTAATAAAATTTCTGCTATATATATATATATGCATGAAACTAAGATTGCTAGCATCATTTACACAAGATACACCCTTTGAATTGAATTGATTGGTTCAGTTTCGTATATTCTTCACCCAGCCTTCTATCATGCTTGTAACTAGTGCTTTGCTCATGTTGTTAGACATGATTTCACTTCCCGCCATCCCAACCTTCTATCATGCTTAGAAGATTTTTCTTTGCACGGCAGTAGCACCAGTACCTTGCTGCTGTTGGGAACGGAAGGGAGCTGTTCCATGCACTGAATCTGGGGAGAAAATCACCTTCGACATGTACACCATCACCTTGGGCATGCTTGTGGCACTGCTGCTTGGCCTCAACATGTCCTAGAGTGCCATTAGCGCCGCCCTCACACTCATCTTCCTCGACTTCAAGGACGCTCGCCCTGCCTCGAGAAGGTAATTGTCTGTCCATCCGTCTGTAGTTAACTAAGTTGTGCCCCATTGATGTCCTACTACTGTTAATTGTTACTGCCATGGTGCTGATGCTGTTCAGAATATGATATGTGCCTTAATTCTAAGTTCTGGTCTCTCTTAAGAGACACTTCTAGCTTTTCTGACTCAAAGTTGTTAACTTGGTACTGCATGAGTTTTACTACTGCTAACAAGAGAGTATTTACTACTGCCAACACAGAGATTTTGTATGCATGCTACCTGATGAGTGCTTTCTTTGTAATATTTCACCTTCGTATGCATAGGTTTATTCGGTTTGAATTCTGCATTACATGAAATAGATATTTACAGTGTTTTTCTCAACTTGTTTTCACTGTCACTTGATATATAGTTGCTTGTACTTGAAGCTATGGGTTAATGTTGGTGGTTTTGTTCTACTTGGATGCATTGGGACCCCCATAATAGAGCGCATGGATGCAATGGCAAGAAGATCATGGCTGTGCGCATCATCAAGCACACCACGGAGATAATCGACCTCCTCATCGATGGTAAATCAATCTAGATCATCACTTTATACTCTCCTACCTTTGTGATGTTAGTATGCTTCTGCTGACTATGCAATGTGACTTACAATTCCTAGCTGTGCATGCTGTAGAATGTTGACTGTAGTGTGGTACACTTCCTGGAGCATTGTAATGCCTTACCAAGTAGCAATTGCATGAAGATAGTCCACAACACAAAACTATGTGTAATGGATCCATGACTTACAATCTGTACGCGAATACCATGTGTAATGATTGTTATTTTTTGCATTGTCTGAACATTTTTTTGCTGCTGTATTGTTTCTCACTCATGATTGATCTATTGCCAGGTGAAGGTTTTCAAATGTTGAAGGAGGAGGACAATAGGAACTTCTGTGATGTCTTGTCATCTATATTCTTTTCTTTGCTGTAGAATAGTTTTGTTTGGCACTTACTGGTTCCTTGGACATAAAGATATGTACTGCTAGAATGAATGCATGTAAAGATATTTTCTTTTCTTTGCTGTAGAATATTCCATGTTGCTTTGAAAATGTATCGGAACTGGGCTAGGCAGATAACTTGTAGTGTGATGTGTTGTAATGTCAATGGCATAATAAAAGAAGTTGGATTGGATCAATTATTTCGGCCCAACCCAAGATATATTGAACAATTATTTCTGTGGGGAAAACTTGAGAGGCCCAGCAAAGAAATTGCCCAGAAAAAACAAGACCAAAAAAATCTGTCAAAAGGGATAGGCAAAGAAATTTAAAAGGCCGAATTACTGGGCCAGGCCCATGTAGCTAGCAAAAATTAATAGAAAAATATATTAAAAAGGTTGAATTAATGGGCTCGGTCCATCTAAAGCACCGAAATGGACCGGGCTGATTCTAAGTAACGACCTTTTGAATTGGTCACAATTTTGCCACGTCAGATTGCCACGTCGGATCTGACGTGGCCTGGGCAGACAACCAGTGACCAAAACAAAAGGTCATGGGTTCAAGGACCTTCTGTTTTGGTCGTAAACGTCTACGACCTTCTCACAGAGAAGGTCGTTAATTTCAGTTTATGACCGTCAGCTTTTGACCTTCTGTTTTTGGTCACAAAAAGGTCGCAAATGAAAAACAATGACCTTTCAGTGACCAATAGTCAAGGTCACAAGTTGACATATTTCTTGTAGTGTAGGGGCTTCTTAGAAACACATACCACAAGTTTCAAGAGTAAATATCACCAGCTCAAAAGCAGAGCATGGTTGGCCAATCAGAGAATAGGATTTTCCAATGGCATTACATATCATAGAAAGAACTACTCGAGGTTTAGTATACTAAGGACACTGTCGGATGCTAATTCAACAACGGATCTGATGGTCCCTAACAGAGCTGATGTGAGCATCGGCACACAACCATAGGAAGAAACCATTGTTGGTGTCAAAACCGGCCGATCTCGAGTAGGGGGTCCCGAACTGTGCATTTGAGGATCGAAGGTAATAGGGGACAAAGGGGACACGATGTTTACCTAGGTTCGGACCTTCTTAATGGAGGTAAAACCCTACGTCATGCTTGATTATCTTTGATGAATATAGGGGTTACAAGAGTTGATCTACCTCGAAATCGTAATGGCTAAACCCTAGTTGGCTAGCCTATATGAATTCAGATAGCCTCTATGGACTAAACCCTCCGGTTTATATACACACCGGAGGGGCCTAGGGTTGTACAGAGTCGGTTTCCGGAGGAAGGAAATTACATATCCGGACACCAATCTTGCCATCCACGCATAGGAGAGTCCTACCCGGACACGGGGGAAGGTCTTCTGCCTTGTATCTTCACGGCCCATCAGTCTGGGCCACATCCAGTAGTTCGGACACCCAAGGATCCCCTAATCCAGGACTCCCTCAACCATGCAAAGGCATTGGATTATAGAAACAACTGACTAATTCAAAGCGCAAATGCAAAGGAATTATGATTTCCAAATCAAGGGATTAGAAGCAAATGCTCTGATTAAGGATGGAGAAGTTGAGTAGGCTTAGGTTACAATCGATGGCAATTTGATTGCTCGAGATCCAGCTCATTTTTAAAATGACGTCTGGGCTGGAAGGATGAATTCTAGTTGCAACTGATGTTGCGACCATTCACAAATATATCGAATCAACGGACTCAAAAAGATAATGACAAAGGATGTCAATGAGAATACCAGACTTAAGGGATCAATCATAATGCAAGAAAGCAAGAATTGCAAGGGCAATAGGTTGTTCAGGATTTTCGGAAGATCGAATGGTAATTCGAAGACTTTTATGAAATACAAGAATCAACTGGGATGAGCGGATACTCGGTAAGTGCAAGAAATTATCCATAGGGGTATTAATGTGGCAAAGAACTGCAAGGCAGTAGGCACAAGTATTCTTGGAACAATAGAGAGAATTTCGGGGTATTAGGTAATAACAAGATCAATTGGGCATAAAAGTAAGAACGATGGGTGTATGTATTTATCCATAGGGATATTTCGGTGGTAGGGGATTGCAAAATCAACTGGCACAAAGTTTGAGAGAACATTGGAGAGTATCTTCAGAATCCTTTGGTGCACCAAGCAATCATCTGGAGTGAGGGGCTCTACGGGAGGAAGTAATTACGAGAACCTAGAGTTAGAGTTAGCAAAACCATTTAACCCGAATAGAAGAGAGATCAGAGTCCCAGAGTAAAGATCGAGGAATAAAAGATCCTAATACCACCCAATGGCGACATGGGCCCATAACCCGTAGAACCATGTTAGTAGAAGTTTTCCAATGTCTAGACTCGACTTCGGCCAAGGAGTGTGGAAGGGGGATTCCTATAGGCAGTTGGCTCTGATACCAACTTGTGACGCCCCCGATTTGACTGTACACTAACCATACACACAAATGTGTACGATCAAGATCAAGGACTCACGGGAAGATATCACAACACAACTCTAGACACAAATAAAATAATACAAGCTTTATATTACAAGCCAGGGGCCTCGAGGGCTCGAATACATAAGCTCGATCACAGACAAGTCAGCGGAAGCAACAATATGAGAGTACAGACATAAGTTAAACAAGGTGCCATAAGATGGCTAGCACAAACTGGAATACAGATCGAAAGAGGCGCAGGTCTCCTGCCTGGGATCCTCCTAAACTACTCCTGGTAGTTGGCAGCCTGCACGTAGTAGTAGGCACCCTCGGTGTAGTAGAAGTCTGATGACCCACAAGTACATGGGATCAATTGTAGCTCTTTTCGATAAGTAAGAGTGTCGAACCCTACAAGGAGAAGAAGGAAATGACAAGTGTTTTTTAGCAAGGTAATGTCTGGAAGTGCTGAAATTGTAAGTAACAGAGTAGTTTGATAGCAAGATAATTTGTAATAGCAGGTAACGATAATAGTAGCAAAAGAGCAGCCAGGTAGCACAATCCTTTTGAGGCAAAGCGTTCTTGAGGGTACACGGGAATTTCATCTTGTCACTTTCATCATGTTGATTTGATTCGTGTTCGCTACTTCGATAATTTGATATGTGGGTGGACCGGTGCTTAGGTGTTGTTCTTACTTGAACAACCCTCCTACTTATGATTAACCCTCTCGCAAGCATCCACAACTATGAGAAAAGTATTAAGAATAAATTCTAACCATATCATTAAACTTTTGGATCCAATCGGTCCCTTACGGAATAGCGCATAAACTAGGGTTTAAGCTTCCGTCACTATCACAGCCCTAGAATTTGTTTGCAATAGTTGCATCAGAGAGCATCCAACCATCATGTTTTAATTCAAGAAACTTGAATTGAGGAAATTTGAAAGCGTCAAAATTTTAATTAAAAGAAGGGCAAATAACCCTGGAAAAATGGATCCAATGTTTCCAAAATGCTCTTCAATGATGTTTAATATTTTGGCAAGGGATTTGATCCAAACCAAAAATATGGAACATTTTTGAGGAATTATTTTGGCCATTTGGATTTAAATCAATAAATATTTTGGTTGGATTTAATTCTTCTATAAAAGAAATGCAAGTCCAACAATTCTGAAAATTTGCGAGTGGCTCTTAATATATTGTATCTAGCCACATAATAATTTCCAGAAGCTACAAAATTAGTTTGGTTTGAAAACCAAATTAAAAGAAACAGCAGAAAAAGAAAGCAGAAAAGAATTAGAAAGAGAGAGAGAGAGAGAAAAGCCAACATGGGCCACTTACCTGGCGGCCCAGTAGGCCAGCCCAGCCGACTGGCCCTCCTAGTCATCTTCCTCCTCCCGCCAGAAGGACGAGAGGCGCATGCTCGGCGTGCACAACCATGCGCCCCGCCACCTCCTGCTTCCCGCCCCTGCCCTAACGCACCCGGATGACGCCACGACACCCCCCGGCTCCCTCTCTCTCTCATCTCCCTCACTCGTTGCTCTCTCTCCCTTCCCTGTCTCCCTCACGCGCAGCCGCCTGAACACGCCATCGCGCCACTCACTGTTGTCGCGCCCAGATTCATCACCTCGCCTCGCCGTCATGTTTTAGAGCTTCGCCGTACTCTCCTACGTCTCCCCAATCGAGCCCCGCGAGATCAGACGCCCTGCATCACCGGCTGCCTCATCATCTTCCTCCTCGGGCGCCCGAGATCGCCGTCGTCAGTTTGCTTCACTCGAGCCGTCCCCGAGCCCGCTGAGACCTCTGCCGGCCGCGCTGTGAGCTCCTGTGCCTCTTCCTAGCTCCCTTGCTCATTTGGCCTCCGTAGCCATTGTTCCCATCCTGGCCGAGAACCACCACCGCCACAAGCTCGATTCTGGCGAGCTCGCCCCACCCCAGCTCCTCCCGCTTGCACTACTCGATGCGGACGGGTCTCCGCAACCCGTAGATGGCCTCGGCTGTCCATCTCGACGTCTGAAGGCCAAACCCGAGCCCTCCGCCGCGTTTGTCATTGCCGGCAGTTAGCGGCCGGCGAGTTTGACCTCGCTGACCAAGGGTTTGACCCCCTGGGTCACTGACTTGCAGGGCTAGCCCGCCTAATTAACCTAGGTTAGCTTAAGTTAGAATGCTAATTAACCCAGTTAGTTAAGTTAGTCACTGACACGCGGGACCCACTGGTCAGTTTGACCTGGGCCGCCCATTGACCTGATGATGTCAGCATGATGTCATGCTGACGCAGTAAACTCTTTTTTGGAATTAGTTTAATTCTAAAATAACCAGGAAATTCCAGAAAATAGTTTAAACTTCAAAAACTCATAGAAAATAAACCGTAACTCCAAATGAAATAATTTATATATGAAAAATGATCAGAAAAATCCAAAGAATCTATTTGTGGCATTTTCATGCATGTTTGAGCAACCTGCAGCTACTGTATATGACAATTTGAATTAATGGCATTTGAATGCCTTATGTGGAGTTTGAATTTGAACCCTTGGTTCAAATCAACTTCATTTAAATCACTGCTAGTTGCATTAGCTCAAATCACTGCATGTTGCCATGTCATGATCATGCATCATATTGTTCCATTGCTTGATTGTATTCTTTCTTTGTCTGCCGGTGTTGTTCCCTCTCAGTGGACGTTGTTTCCGACGTTGTGATCGTTGTCACTGATGAAGAGCTATTACTATCTTCAGAAGTGCCAGGAAAGGAAACCCCCATTGAGCATTCTGATACAATCCCACTCTCTCGCTCCTGCTCTCTTTTATTGCATTAGGACAACAACGATTCAACTGTTACATGTTGCGGTAGTAAAACCCTTTCCTTTGCATGACCTGTCTTTGCCACAGTAAATAGTTGAAACCCACTAACATGAGTAGGAGTTGCTTGAGCCATGATGTGCCTACTCATTCATGCTTGCTTGTTATGCCTGCTATGCTTAGAGTTGTGTCAGGTCTGATTCATCTGGGATGGATTGGAATGGTGTGAACATGTCCTACTGTGTGAGATCAAAGTGTCTGAACACGATTTGGTAAAGGTTGCGATGAGAGGCCATGTAGGAGTACATGGTGGGTTGTCTCATTGGGACCGTCCTCAGGAACTGAGTTCTGTGTTTGTGATCCAAGACAGTTACTACCACACATTAGGCTCCGGGCACTCCAAGCTCTCTCGACTTATTAACCTTCTCGATCTCTGTCCAGGAGTTGCAACTAGTTTCTAGTGTTTGTAGATAGTGCTAGTAGTCTACAGAGTGGCACCCGGTACAGGTGGGCTTGGGTCAGACTAGGTGCAGTGGCACGGTGTACCAAGTGGCACCCGGATGGTGGGCTTGGGAACCCTGCTCACATAGTTTGGGGCCGTGATGGAAACCTCGGCCAGACTCCATTGCGGATGGAACCCGAATAGGCGATAAACCTGGACTAGAGTCTTGCGTGGTTAGTTAGGTCGTGGCCGACACCCTCACCAGGCTTCCGCTTGAAGGTTGCCGAGATACATGAGTGTACATGGCGACAAGTGGCGAGAGCGTGTGTGAAGAAGTACACCCCTGCAGGGTTAACATCATCTATTCGAATCGTCGCGTCCGCTGTAATGGACTACTGGGTTGCTTATGCAGTTCATAGACAAGTGAAAGTGGATACTCTAAAACACGCAAGATAAGCGTGAGTGCTATGGATGGCCTTCTCGTAGGGAGACATGAGCGGATCCATAGTGGTGTATTGATATGGTGAATATGTGGACTCGTGTGCGCCACCTCAAAAGAGTTACCAACAGTCGTAGTACAGGATACCACTGAGTCAAAGCTGGCTTGCTGCAGTTAAACTCCACCACCCCTTTGTTCATACTGATGCATATGTAGCTAGTTCTGATGTAAGTCTTGCTGGGTACATTTGTACTCACGTTTTCTTAAATTATGTTTGTGCAGAGAGACTTCAGTCTCACTAGTAGTTCCGCGTGGACTTCGACGTTTAGCTTGTTACCTCAGCTACGATCTTGTACCCTTAGGAGGGTCTTGTAGATAGTCAGGCTTCTCAGCCTTTTCATTTGTAGTTGTCTGTAGTCAGACATGTTATGCTTCCGTTGCTTGTATGCTCTGTACGTTGGGTCATGTGACCCATGATTGTAATTCTTACTATGTATGACTCTTCAGAGCCTTATGAATAAATACTTTGATTCATAGAATTTTGTTGTGATGCCATGTTGTATTTGCACATATCGAGCATATTGTGTGTATGATCTTGAAATTCTTGGTATGTGTGGGATCTGACAACCTAGTTGTTTATTCTTGGTAGCCTCTCTTATGGGGAAATGTCTCCTAGTGCTTCCACTGAGCCATGGTAGCTTGCTACTGCTCCGGAACACTTGGGCTGGCCGACATGTGTCCTTCTTCGTTCTTGTGTCTGTCCCTTCGGGGAAATGTCACGCGTTGTTCCTTGAAGTACTTGTAGCTTGCTACGACTTGGGTTCATACATTGATGATCAACACATTCATTGCTGGGTCATGTATGCTTGTCCCTGTAAGTTAGTGCCACTTTGGATTCACGACTAGTCATGTCGGCCCGGGTTCTCTGTCATATGGATGCTAGCGACACTATCATATATTTGAGCCAAAAGGCGCAAATGGTCCCGGGCCAGGTAAGGTGGCACCCGTGGGGATACCGTGCGCGAGGCCGCAATGTGAGATGATGTGTTACATGCTAGATCGGTGTGACTTAGGATCGGGGTCCCGACAGTCACTCTCGCAACCCATCATCTACTTACTACTCCATAATGCATTCCCTTAGGCCCAAATATGGTGAAGTATCATGTAGTCGACGTTCACATGACACCACTAAGGGAATCACAACATACATACTATCAAAATATCGAACACATATCAAGTTCACATGATTACTTGCAACATGATTTCTCCCGTGACCTCAAGAATAAAAGTAACTACTCACAAATGATAATCATGCTCAAGATCAGAGGGGTATTAAATAGCATATTAGATCTGAACATATGATCTTCCACCAAATAAACCATATAGTAATCAACTACAAGATGTAATCAACAATACTAGTCAACCACAAGCACCAATCTATAGTTCTGGTAACAAGATTGAACACAAGAGATGAACTAGGGTTTGAGATGAGATGGTGCTGTTGAAGATATTGATGGATATTGCCCTCCCCAAGATGGGAGAGTTGTTGGTGATGGTGATGACGATGATTTCCCCCTCGGGAGGGAAGTTCCCCGGCGAAATCGCTTCACCGGAGGGCAAAAGTGCTCCTGCCCAAGTTCCACCTCAAGACGGCGGTGCTCCGTCCCGAAAGTCCTCTCCTTATTTTTTCTAGGTCAAAATGACCTATATACCAGAAGATGAGCATGGGACGTGGGCCTGGGTGAGCACAATCCACGAGGGCACGCGTGGGGGCCCAGACGCGCCCTGGTGTCTTATGCTCACCAGGGTGGCCCTCTCCGGTACTTATTGGTCCAATATTCCTCATATATTCCATAAAAATTCTCCGTCAAGTTTCAGCTTGTTTGGAGTTGTGCAGAATAGGTAGCCTGACGTAGCTTTTCTAGGTCCAGATTTCCAGCTGCCGGAATTCTCCCTCTTTGTGTGTACCTTGCATATTATGAGAGAAAAGGCATTAGAATTACTCCAAAAAGCATTATTATGCATAAAAACATCATAAATAACAGTAGGAAAACATGATGCAAAATGGACGTATCGTCAACTCCCCCAAGCTTAGACCTCGTTTGTCCTCAAGCGAAATCCGAAATCGAAAAACATGTCCACATGCTTAGAGAGAGAGGTGTCGATAAAAACAAAAAAGGGACATAGAAGCATCATGTTTATTATTATAACAGCAACAAACTTAAACATAAGAATTTTATCATAGAACTTTTATCATAGACTTCTCATGAATAAGTAACAATTCATCACACTATCGAAGTATAAAGCATAAACTCTATTAGAAACCAACAAACTATGTTTTCAGTCAACTTTGCAACTACAATTCATCATCTTTTCAGGAAGGGTTACGTATCAGAGCCTTTAGGCAAGTCCACATACTCAACCATCATATAGTCTTCTATGATTTCTAATACTCACCGCATACACATGAGCAAAACATTTCAACCGGACACATAGAAAGATAGGGGCTTATAGTTTCGCCTCCCAATGTATTCACCTCAAGGGTGATGTCAACAATAATAACTCATGCTACTCATATTCAACTGGACATATGTGCCTAGATCTTTCCTCACCCCATGATGCTTGCCAAAGGAGAAAAATAAAAAGGAATAGAGAGAAAACTTTGACTCTTTGCATAAAAATAAATACATAAAAGTAAAAGATATGTCCTTCGCGGAGGGAAGCAGAGGGTTGCCATGGACTCTTTAAAATAAGATTTGGGTATAAGGGTTTTTAGATGCACAAGTAGTATCTCTACTTGGTGCAGAATTTTTGGCTAGCAAAGATAGGGGGCAAGCACCACATGTTGAAGGATCTATGACAATATAACTTCTTTGTGAATATGAACAAACATAAATCATTAAGTTGTCTTCCTTGTCCAACGCCAACAATTTTGGCATATAATGTTTTGATGGGGGCTCCCAATCACAAAAGATTTCTAGGATAGTGTATTTATATCTGAATCTTCTCTTCCCTTATTAATTCTTTCATGAGTTGCATCATCAACCAATTCTATGTTTTTCAATCTATAATAAAATTCCTACTTATACTTTTCCTTATGTGATGTTGTCACCTACCATAAGATTAGCATATGATCTTTTTAATTTATTTCCTTTATTTTTATGTATTTCCTTTCTTTTTATTGCAACAAGAAAGTAAAGAAAGCAAAAACTCAAACTAAACTTTATTACATATCTTGCACACGATTACAAGGATAGATCACTAAGCAAACTCCTAAAAAGAAAGGATCGAACTAAACTTTTATTCATCTAAAGCAAAAGATTAAACTAAAATAAGTAAAGGCAAAAGATAGTGGGGATGATACAATACCGGGGCACCTCCCCCAAGCTTGGCAGAAGCCAAGGGGAGTGCCCATACCCGATACTCAATTTTCTTTTGGTGATGAATAAGAAGGTGGTGGTGGAGTAGAGGGTTTGTCCTTCTTCCTCAGCTTACGCTTGAGGATAGAATTTTCCTCCTCAATTCACCAATCTCTTGTTCAAGCTCTAGTACCTTTTTGCATAGATCTTGCTTATTGTCCTGCAAAAGGCGGGAGGGTATAGACTGAACCTTAGGCCTCTTTGGTTTGTTTGGGAGGCTTGACTTCTTGAATTCCACATGCATGTCCCCAGGTTGAGGCAATGGAGTTTCGTCCTCATCTGAGCTCGTATGCTCCTTCTCCCTAGGATAATAGTCTTCCTCTTCCTCCGTGGTACAGCCATAGTGCTCCACATCCCCATAGGACTTGGGTTTTGTGATGAAATTAGCAGCATAGCTCTCACCCTCAAAGTCTTGGGACGACATGTTTTCAGATCTAACAGGAAACAACAAGAAAAGAAAACAGAAGATTTCTCCGTGATACGGTGGTCAATAGGTTCGGGGGGTATAGAAAGATTTTTTATCTTGGGAAACAAGCAAACTGTAGAAAACGGAGTCCAGAAGGTACCCGAGGTGGGCACAACCCACCTGGGCGTGCCCTGTTGTCTTGTGCCCACCAGGGTACGCTTCCTAGTTGTTTCTTATTTTCCTAATTTTTGTTATATTCCAAAACTGACAGAAAATATTTCTGCGGATTTTTCGGAGTTTGTTTACTTACCGTATCATGTACCTCCTTATTTTCATGATTCTGGAGTGTTCCGGAAGGACTCTTTTATGTGTTCTTGCGGTGTTAAAGTTTGGACAATATTACTTTAACATTAATGGGCGTACCTGAGATATAATGTTTTATTCGTTGCCCATTGACAACCTTCGGGTTAGTACCTTCGGCATTATTTATTTTGATAGCTCCAGACCGATAAACCTCCTCGATAACACAGGGTCCTTCCATTTGGAGAGGAGTTTTCCTGCAAAGAATCTAAAACGAGAGTTGTACAAAAGAACATATTCTCCAACTTTAAACTCACGCTTTTGAATTCTTTTATCATGCCATCTTTTAACTTTTTCTTTAAACAACTTGGCATTTTCATAAGCTTGGGTTCTCCATTCATCTAAAGAGCTAATATCAAATAACCTCTTTTCACCAGCAAGTTTGAAATCATAGTTGAGTTCTTTGATTGCCCAATATGCTTTATGTTCTAACTCAAGAGGCAAATGACAAGCTTTTCCGTAAACCATTTTATAAGGAGACGTACCCATAGGATTTTTATATGCTGTTCTATAAGCCCAAAGTGCATCATCTAATTTCTTAGACCAATTCTTCCGGACCTATTGACAGTCTTTTGCAAGATTAATTTTATTTCTCTATTGCTAAGTCCAACTTGACGATTATACTGAGGATGATAAGGTGATGCAATTCTATGGTTAACATCATACTTGGCAAGCATTTTACGGAAAGCACCATGAATAAAGTGTGAACCACCATCAGTCATTAAATATCTAGGGACTCCAAACCTTGGGAAAATAACTTCCTTAAGCATTTTCATAGAGGTGTTGTGATTAGCACTACTGGTTGGAATAGCTTCTACCCAATTAGTAACATAATCAACAACAACCAAAATATGTGTATACCCATTAGAGGAAGGAAAAGGTCCCATGTAATCAAATCCCCAACATCAAATGGTTCAACAACAAGTGAATAATTCATAGGCATTTCTTGACGCTTACCGATATTACCTATTCTTTGGCATTCATCACAAGATAAGACGAACTTACGGGCATCCTTGAAGAGAGTGGGCCAATAAAATCCAGATTGCAATACCTTGTGAGCAGTTTTGTCTCCAGCATGATGCCCTCCATAAGCTTTGGAGTGACATTTCCATAGGATTTGTCCCTGTTCATGCTCAGGTACACAACGTGTAATAATACCACCTACTCCTTCTTTATAAAGATGTGGGTCATCCCAAAAGTAATGTCTTAAATCATAGAAGAATTTTTTCTTTTGTTGGTATGTAAAGCTAGGTGGTAAATATTTCACAACAATGTAAATAGCATAGTCAGCAAACCAAGGAGTGTTATGAGAAACATTTATTGCAGCTAACTGCTCATCAGGGAAACTATCATCAATATGTAGTGGGTCATCAAGCACATTTTCAAGCCTAGACCAGTTATCAGCTACGGGGTTCTCTGCTCCTTTTCTATCAGTGATATGTAAATCAAATTCTTGTAGCAAGAGAACCCATCGAATAAGCCTAGGTTTAGCATCTTTCTTTTTCGTAAGATAGTTTATAGTAGCATGATCGGTGTGAACAATTAGTTTTGAATCAACAATGTAAGATCTAAATTTATCACAAGCAAAAACCACTGCTAGGAATTCTTTTTCAGTAGTAGCATAATTTCGTTGACACTGTCTAGTGTTTTCCTGGCATAATGAATAACATTCAATTTCTTATCAACTCTTTGTCCTAGAACATCACCAACAACATAATCACTAGCATCACACATAATTTCAAAAGGCAAGTTCCAATCAGGTGGTTGAACAATAGGTGCAGAAATTAAGGCTTTCTTGAGTGTTTCGAAGGCTTCTAAACAATCATCATAAAAAACATCCTTTTGCAAAAGATTTGTAAGAGGCCTAGAAATTTTAGAAAAGTCTTTGATAAACCTCCTATAGAAACCAGCATGACCTAGGAAACTACGAATACCTTTGATATCTTTAGGACATGTCATTTTCTCAATTGCATCAACCTTAGCTTTGTCCACTTCGATACCTCTTTCAGAAATTTTATGACCCAAAAAAATACCTTCATTAACCATAAAGTGGCACTTCTCCCAATTCAAGACAAGATTTGTTTGCTCGCATCTCTGCAAAACTCGATCAAGATTGCTTAAACAATCATCAAAAGACTTCCCATAAACAGAGAAGTCATCCATGAAAACCTCAACAATCTTTTCACAAAAGTCAGAGAATATAGTAGTCATACATCTTTCAAAGGTAGCAGGTGCATTGCATAAACCAAAAGGCATATGTCTATGAGCATAAGTTCCAAAGGGACAAGTAAAAGTGGTCTTTTCTTGATCAGGTTGGCAAACATGTATTTGTGAAAAACCAGAATATCCATCAATGAAGCAAAAATGTGTGTGCTTAGATAATATTTCTAGCATTTGATTGATAAAAGGCAGAGGGTAATGATCTTTTGTAGTTGCTTTGTTTAATTTTATAAAATCAATTCTATATCCTGTGACAATTCTTTGTGTAATAAGTTCATTCTTATCATTAGGAACAACTGTAATACCTCCCTTCTTAGGGACACAATGAACATGACTTACCCATCTACTATCAGCTATAGGATAGATTGTAGCATCTTCCAGAAGTTTTAAGATTTTCGTTCTTACCACTTGTTTCATTTTTGGATTTAACCGATGTTGGTGATCAACAACGGGTTTAGCATCAGGTTCCATATTAATCTTGTGCTGACATAGAGTGGGACTAATGCCCTTTAAATCATCAAGAGTATATGCAATAGCAGCTCAGTGCTTCCTTAGAACTTTCAATAATCTTTCTTTTTCATGTTCTGAAAGGTTAGCACTAATAATAACAGAATATATCTTCTTTTCATCAAGATAAGCATATTTGAATGTGTTAAACAATTGTTTTAATTCAAACACGGGATCACCTTTAGGTGGAGGAGGACCTCCTAGAGTTTCAATAGGCAAATTGTGTTTGAGCAGAGGACGTTGTTCAAAGAAAATCTGATCTATTTCATTTCTTTCATGCATATGTAAATCATTTTCATGGTCTAGCAAATATTTTTCTAGTGGATCAGTAGGAGGCAGATCAATAGAAGCAAGATTAATTATTTCAGCCTTACTAGGCAATTCTTTTTCATGAAGCTTTCTACTAAACTTGGAAAAATTAAACTCATGAGACTCATCACCAAAACTAACACCGACAGTTTGTTTCTCACAATCTATTTGAGCATTAACAGTGTTCAAGAAAGGTCTACCAAAGATAATGGGGCAAAAGTCATCTTGTGGGGAACCAAGAACAAGAAAATCAGTAGGGTATTTTATTTCCCCACATAGGACTTCAACATCTCTAATAGTCCCAATTGGTGAAATAGTGTCTCTATTAGCAAGTTTAATAGTAACATCTATGTCTTCTATCTCTGTGGGTGCTATGTCATTCATAATTTCTTGATATAAGGAATAAGGAATAGCACTCATGCTAGCACCTATTTCACATAAACCATGATAACAGTGATCTCCTATTTTAACTGAGACAACGGGCATGCCAACACAGGTCTATGTTTATCCTTTTTATCAGGTTTGGCAATTCTAGCAGCTTCTTCACAGAAGTAAATAACATGTCCATCTACATTTTCTTCCAGGAGATCCTTAACCATATCAACACTAGGTTCTACTTTAATTTATTCATCAGGTTTAGGTGTTCTAATATAACTTTTGTTGACCACAGTTGAAACCTTAGCATGTTCATTTATCCTAACACGGAAAGGTGGTTTCTCAATATAAGCAGTAGGAACAACTGGATCAACTTTGTAAAGTATAGTTTACTATTTAGCTAGTACCGGTTCTTTAATTTCTTCTTTAATAGGTGGGTGATACTTAAACCACTTCTCTGTAGGGAGATCAACATGAGTAGAAAATGATTCTCAAAAGGAGGCTACTATCTTAGAGTCACGTCCATATTTAGTGCTAAACTTTTTAAAACAATCGGTATTCATAAAAGATTTAACACAATCATACTTAAGCTTAATACCTGACTCTTTACCTTCATCGAGTTCCCAATCTTCAGAGTTGCGTTTAATTCTTTCCAAAAGATCCCACCGGAATTCAATAGTCTTCTTAATAAAAGAACCAGCACAAGAAGTATCAAGCATGGATCAATCATTATGAGAAAGCCGAGCATAAAATTCTGGATAATAATTTCTCTTGAAAGCTCATGATTGGGGCATGAATATAGCATTGACTTAAGCCTCCCCCAAGCTAGAGAGACACTTTCTCCTTCACGAGGCCAAAAATTATATATATAATTCCGATCACGATGAACTAGATGCATGGGATAATTTTATTGGTGGAACTCCAATTTCAGTCGATTCCAATTCCAAGATCCAATATCATCGCATAGCCTATACCATGCCAATGCTTTTCCCTTCAAAGATAAAGGGAAAACCTTCTTCTTAACTTCATCTCTGGGTAAACCTACAAGCTTAAACAATCCACAAATTTGTTCCACATATATCAAGTGCATATCAGGATGTTCGGTTCGATCTCCTGCATAAGGATTAGCTAGCAGTTGTTCTATCATACCCGAAGGAATTTCATATTCAATATTTTCAATAGGTGCAGTAGGTTGAGGGGTAGCTAATTGTGGTTCCAGTCGAGGTGAAGATACTCCGAACAAACCCCTCAAAGGAATATGAAATTCCTTCGGGTATGATAGAACAACTGCTAGCTAATCCTTATGCAGGAGATGGAACCAAACATCCTGATATGCACTTGATATATGTGGAACAAATTTGTGGATTGTTTAAGCTTGAAGGTTTACCTAGAGATGAAGTAAAGAAGAAGGTTTTCCCTTTATCTTTGAAGGGAAAAGCATTGGCATGGTATAGGCTATGCGATGATATTGGATCTTGAATTGGAATCGATTGAAATTGGAGTTCCACCAAAAAAATTGTCGGCGTTCTGGGAACGGGGGTCCCCAGACTTGCCTGCCTGCGGCCCATGGCGTGGCTCTCTCAGCGGCCTGGTACAGCCCATCTTCATCAACAACCACTCAAGACCCTCGTGAGGGGCCAAGCCTCGTGAGGCGGGCGACACAAGACCTCCTCAGGGGCAGCCTCGCTAGGCTGGCTCGCGAGGAGCGGAGATATCAAGGCGGAGGGGCACCTCGCGAGGTTCACATGACGTGAGCCATGACGACTGAAGCCAGGCGGAGTTGGCGCAGAGTACCATTTTCCTCTTTGGTGCTAAAGAGGCAGGCGCAGGCGAGGAGTCCCGAGGTATCAAGCAAAGGTTTCCATATTGGTGCAACAAGACCAAGAACAGCAGGACGGCAGGACGGAGGTCATTGCGGAGCCCACAGCTACATCACCACTAGAGCCTTTGGCAGGCGAAGACCACCTTTAGTCAGGATAACTTGTACTAGTTGTCCCCCTTCAAAATTGTCCGTTGTGTGATCCCTTCCCGCCTACATTTGGGAAGAGGACCAGGGCCTCTATAAATAGGACTAGCCACCACCGTAGGAGGCAACTCATCTGGGATTGGATCCATTCCATCCACGCACACCGAGCTCAAGAACACCTCTCCTCAGGAGGCTGTTCACACCTTGTACATGTTCATCCTCAGCCTGGAAGGCAATCCACCACACCACACTGGAGTATGGTATTACACCACAATGATGGCCCAAACCAGTATAAACTCTTGTGTCTCTTGTTTCTTGGGTTCGGCGAGCTAGGCCTTGAGATCGTTGCGAGAGTGAGCTAGGGAGAGAGATCTTCGTGCGCACCCCAGTGTTCAAACCTCAAGGGTTTGCCGAAACCCTGAATCCAACATTTGGTGCGCCATGTAGGGGTGCGCAGAAGCTTCGTTCCTCCGTCAGCTTCGCCTCTTCGTCCGGTCTTCATGGCCGGCACCGCTCCGACGGACGCCCGCGATGGCGCCATGGGGCTCAGGGCCCTCACCCTCACCTTATGGCGGGTGCAGTGGCCGCACAAGTTTAGGCCGGAGATGCCGCCCCGCTACAACGGCATGGCGGATCCGTTGGCTTTCCTGCTGGCGTACGAGGAGGCCGTTCTAGAGGCTGGGTGCGACGACAAGGTCATGGCCAACTGGTTCCCCATGGCCCTCGCTGGTGTGCCACGCGCCTGGCTACTCCACCTGCCGGGGTCCTATGTGGCTTCTTGGGAGGAGCTGCGCGGCCTCTTCGTCGCACGCTTCGCGGCACCAGCGCCGGTCGCCGCCGCAGCCCTCCTCGGCGGCTCGCAAGCACCGCCCTCGGATCGCCATGTCAAGCAGTTCTTCCGCCAGATCAGCGCCGCCTCTATACAATAGGTAGCCCCTCCGGGATGGGCGACTCCCAAGGCCGACCTCACCTTCGACTCAGAGGACCACCCCGCTACCACTGCTGGCTCACGCGCGCTCCCAATGCTCTGCACGCCCACCATCTGCAACGTCGCCATGACCAAGACCCTCATCGATGGCGGAGCTGGCCTCAACGTGCTCTCTGTGGAAGCTTTTGGCTTGCTGCACGTGTCGCACGGCCGGCTCCGCCCCACCAAGCCTTTCTTCGGGGTCGATAGCGGATCCACCAGCCCCCTGGGGCAGATACACCTCCCGATAACCTTCGGTACCCAGGACAACTACCGCATCGAGCTGATTGACTTCGACATCGCCCGCATCGGCTTCCCATACAACGCCATCCTCGGGTACCCAGCCCTGGCTCAGTTCATGGCAGCGAACCATCCGGCCTACAACCTCATGAAGATGCCCGGGAGCAACGGCGTCCTCACCGTGGCGGGGGACACCAAAGAGGCTCTGATGGCTCTCAAGCTCGCCTTAATGGCCGCCGCGGCAGCACGCCCGGCCGAGAAAGCCGCCCCGAGGGCTAAGGGGGCCGCGCCGGCGAAAATGAAGCAGTTGTTCACTTAGGATCAAGCCGAAACGAAGCAAGTGCCGGTCGAGGAGGATGGGTCCTCGGGGGCCACCTTCACTATAGGCGCCAACCTCAACCCGGTCCAAGAGGAGGCATTGGTGAAGTTCCTGCGTGCGAACAAGGAGGTATTTTCCTGGGAGCCCAAGCAGCTAGTAGGGGTCCCAAGGGGGGTAATCGAGCACCACTTAAGGGTATGCCCCAACGTGCTCCCCACAAAGCAGAAGGCACGGCGACAATCCATAGAGAAGCAGTCCTTCATCATCCAGGAGAACCGCAAGCTGCAAGCGGCAGGTGTTATTCGCGAGGTCCGGTACCCCGAGTGGCTGGCGAACCCCGTCGTCATGCCCAAGAAGGGCGGAAAGGAATGCATGTGCTTCGACTTCACCAACCTCAACAAAGCCTGCCCTCAAGACCCGTTCCCGCTTCCGCGCATGGATTAGATCGTCGACTCCACCGCTGAGTGCGACCTGCTGTGCTTCCTGGACGCTTTTTCGGGTTACCACCAGATCAAGATGGCGGTGGAGGATGTTGAGAAGACGGCCTTCTTGACCCAGTGTGGGGTATACTGCTACACCTGCATGGCGTTCGGACTGCGCAACGCTGGGGCGACCTTCCAGCGGCTCATGCACATCGCCTTAGGCCAGCAGCTCGGGAGGAACGCAGAGGCCTACGTCGACGACATTTTGGTGAAATCTAGAGAGGCGAGGACTCTCATTCAGGACCTGGAAGAGACCTTCACCAGCCTACGCCAGGTGGACTTGAGACTCAATCCAGAGAAGTGCGTGTTCGGTGTCCCCTTCGGCAAGCTACTGGGCTTTCGCGTGTCGCACAAGGGGATCGAGGCCAACCCGGAGAAGGTCAAAGCGATGCAAGACATGAGCCCGCCGCTAACTCTCAAGGAAATGCAGAAGCTCGCGGGCTGCATGACCTCGCTAGGGCGCTTCATCTCCAAGCTAGGGGAGCGCGCCCTACCATTCTTCAAGCTGATGAAGAAGAAGGTCCCGTTCGAGTGGACCCAGAGGCCGACCTGGCGTTTCAAGACCTCAAGAGATACTTGACCAGCCCGCCGGTGATGGTGGCGCCTCGTCCTTTCGAGCCCCTAGTGCTCTACCTGGCTGCCACGCCCCACTCAGCCAGCGCGGCGTTGGTGGTCATCCGGGAGGAGCGCCAGGCCAAGAGCATGCTGCGTAATGCCGCCCTTTCAGCCAGAGTGGCACGGCACCAAGACGGCGCTGCTAAAGCCCCAACGACGCCCGCAGAAGATCAGGCCCCGCAAGACAGCATTTTCGGGCCTGCAGAGGCACTAATGGATGACCAAGCTCCTAAGGTCCCCCCACCTCAGGAGGCGCCACAACCCCCGGCAGTCGCATGCTCCATTGACGCTCCTGCCCTCATCGAGCACCCAATGTACTTCATCAGCACGGTGTTACGGGACGCGAGGGCGCGGTACCCCATGCCGTAGAAACTTATGCTTGCACTCCTAGTGGCCTCGCGCAAGCTGCGTCATTACTTCCAAGGCCACCCAATTAAGGTCGTCTCAGCCTACCCACTAGAGAGGGTGCTCCGGAGCCCCAACGCTGCGGGAAGAGTCGCTGGGTGGAACATTGAGCTACAAGCGTTTCAGCTGGAGTTCAGCACAACCAGGGTCATCAAGGGGGCTGCCCTCGCTGACTTCGTGGCAGAATGGACCGACGCTCCGGAGCCCGAAGCAGGCGAGAGCCGATCCCTCTCGCCGGGGAGTGAAGCGCCCGACGGCTGGGTCATGTACTTCGACGGCGCCTTCGCACGCCATGGCGCGGGGGCTGGAGCCGTACTCATCTCGCCCACTCAAGACAAGCTATACTACGCCGTGCAGCTCTGCTTTCAGCGGGGCGAGAAGGTCTCCAACAACATCGCCGAGTACGAAGGGTTGATCGCCGGCCTCAAGGCGGCGGCAGCCTTGGGAGTGAAGCGCCTTACCATCAAGGGCGACTCTCAGCTCCTCGTCAACTTCTCCAACAAGGTGTACGAGTCGAGGGACGAGCACATGGAGGCATACCTCGCGGAGGTCCGCAAATTGGAGAAGCAATTCTTGGGCCTGGAATTACAACATGTGCCACACGACACTAACAAGGAAGCCGATGAGATCTCCAAGAGGGCATCAAGGCATCAGCCCCAAGAGCCTGGTGTCTTCGAAGAGCGACTCTTCAAGCCCTCGGCGGCCCCCTCGGCCGCAGAGCCTGCACCGCCTCAGGAGGAACTTCCCCAGCCACCAGCCTCGGGAGCCCCCGCCTGTGGCCCGACCTCAGGGGCACGCCTGCTCCTGGCGCTCGAACCTCAGGAGGGGTGCTGGACCAGGGAGTTCAGGGCTTACCTGGTGCAAGGAACGCTGTCAGAGAAAGAGGAGGACGCGGAGCACGTGGCCCGGCAGGCTACAGCATACTGCATCCAGGATGGTGAGCTATACAGGAAGCGGCCGAATGATGTTTCCTTGCGATGCATCTCCAGGAAGCAGGGGAGCGAGCTGCTAGCTAACATGCACGGCGGAGATTGCGGGCATCACTCGTCGTCACGCACCTTGGTGGGCAAGGCGTTCCGTAGCGGGTTCTACTGGCCCACGACACTCAACGGCGCAACCGAGCTGGTAAAATCCTGCGAAGCCTGCTAGTTCCATGCCAAGCAAATCCACTAGCCAGCCCAGGACCTCCAGACTATCCCGCTCTCGTGGCTGTTCGTGGTCTGGGGGCTGGATATCCTGGGTCCTTTCCCTCGAGCGCCTGGGGGCTACCGCTACCTCTACGTCGCCATCGACAAGTTCAATGGCAGAGGTGGAGGCCATCCGCACCATCCGAGCCGGGTCCACAGTTAAGTTCATCAAGGGCCTCATGAGCTGGTTTGGGGTCCCTAACCGCATCATCACCGACAACGGCTCGTAGTTCACTAGCAATCTCTTCAAGACATATTGTGCTAACCTTGGAACATAGATATGCTACGCCTCAGTGGCACACCCCAGGAGCAACGGCCAGGCCGAGTGCGCCAACGCAGAGGTCCCTAGAGGCCTCAAGACCAGGACCTTCAAGAAGAAGCTCGAGGCCTGCGGTAGGGGATGGCACAACGAGCTCCAGTCCGTGCTGTGGTCCATCCGCACCACCGCCACCAAGCCAACAGGCGAGGCCCCGTTCTTCCTCGTCTATGGAGCTGAAGCAGTCCTCCCTCACGAGGTCAAGCATCGCTCCGTGCGGGTCCTGGCATTTGACAAGGCATGACAAGATGCCATGTGGGGGATGGACCTCGTGCTTGGGGAGGAGTGATGTCGTCAAGCCTCGCTCCGGGTGGAAAGGTACCAGCAGGCGCTGCGATGGTATCACTGCCGCAGCGTCCGCTCCAAGACGCTCGAGGTGGGTGATCTCATCCTAAGGCGGGTGCTCTCCAGGGAAGGGCTGCATAAGCTCTCACCCATGTGGGAGGGCCCATTTAGGATTGCCCACGTCTTGAGGACTGGCGCCATGCGCCTGGAGACGCAGGACGGGATCCCCATCCAGAACGCCTGGAATATCCAGGACCTCCGGAAGTTCTACCCATGAAGCAAGGCCCAGTGCATGTGAAGGTCTCCGCTCATGACACTCTCACGCAATAATGAGTGGGGCTGTGCACGCCCCGGAGTCTCCGGAGTGCCGCCCTCGGGCCTCGGGGGCTCCCTCCCACGTCCTAGTGGCAGCACTTAGCTCCGCGCTGGTGAGAAGACTAGACTAGGTGCCGGACACGGCTGTTCATTTGCTTTCTGTAGTTGGCTTGCCCCTTTTAATGGAATTTGAAGTTCTGGCGTTTCTCCTTGGCTTGGTTGGAGTTCCTCTTCTCGCTGTTTCTCCCCTCAGTTCTTTGCCTTGCATCAGGGAGGGCGGCAATTGCCCGACGCTCTCCCTCGCATGCCTCGCGAGGTGCGTGCATGTGCGCTCCCCTGATCTTCGCGAGATGCCCTCGATCGAGCTCGTAGTTGGCGCACCCCTTTTTAGGTCCGCACCCCACGGGTGTCGCGACGTGGTGCGCTAGGCCATGGTCAGCCCATGCCTGAGGCCCTGCGCAAGAAGGGATGAGGATTTCCTAACAAATTTTTGCAATTTCTCGTTGTCCCCCAAGTCGCCAGCAGGGAAGCCTCACCAGAAGCTAGGAGGCGCACGCCCGCACCAAGTGGAAACTACCTCGGATGTACCAAGCTAAGTAATCCCTTTACGCTTACATAAAGCACAGATGCCGCAACACAGCCCGAAAACAGTAGACACAAGGATAAAGCAGCACAAGCATTACGGTTCATTACACGCCCTCGCAGGGCCCCATACTTGTTTTTGTAAGACAGGAAGAAAGGAAAAGATAGGCAAAAGCGGCCCCCACGCCCGCGGCTACTCACGAGGATCAGCTCCCAGCACCCCCAGGACTCATCCCAAGCCCTCCTCGCGCTTCACTGGGGCGTGGCGACAGGACGACCCGCCACCATCCTTAAAGCGAGCCCGACGGCGTGGCGGCTGGTCATAGCCACCGCTGCTGGAGCTTTCGCCGGAGGGAGAGCTGCCGCTGTCGGACGAGCCACGGCCATTGCCAAGGGCAAGTTCACCCTCATCCTCATCACAGCCGTCGCCAAGGCCGAGCACTTCGTCACCGTCGCTGTCTTCAGGGTAGCACCCAGCGCAACGACCATCTTCCCTGAACACCCTCCTGAAGAGGGTCGCGGCGCCGTCATACTTGAAGTGGAAGGTGCACCGCCTGTTCAGACCACGCGCGCGGGCAAACGTCTACTAGCCGCGGGCCAGGGCTACATTGCCCATGACAGAGACCTGCACTGCAACCCATGAGGCCTTGCTACAGCAGCCGTCGACCTGCAGCCAGAGGCCGCTAGGACCCGCGGTCGGCAGCTCATCGGCAAAGGAGCGCGGAAGCTGAAGTCAGGTGCTATTCGGGTTCTCTGACCACACGACGAACTCCGGCAGCACCTCCGCCGAGTGGAAGCGCAGCCGGGGAGGTGCAACCTCTTGAGCACTGCGTTGGTTTTCCCTTGAAGAGGAAAGGGTGATGCAACAAAGTAGCGTAAGTATTTCCCTCAGTTTTTGAGAACCAAGGTATCAATCCAGTAGGAGACCACACGCAAGTCCCTCGTACCTACACAAACAAATAAGAACCTTGCAACCAACGCGATAAAGGGGTTGTCAATGTTGGGAATCGTAGCATAATTAAAAAAATTTCCTACGCTCACCAAGATGCATCTATGGAGTGTACTAGCAACGAGGGGAAGGGAGTGCATCTACATACCCTTGTAGATCGCGAGCGGAAGCGTTCCAATGAACGTGGATGACGGAGTCGTACTCGCCGTGATCCAAATCACCGATGACCGAGTGCCGAACGGACGGCACCTCCGTGTTCAACACACGTACGGTGCAGCGATGTCTCCTCCTTCCTTATCCAGCAAGGGGGAAGGAGAGGTTGATGGAGATCCAGCAGCACGACGGCGTGGTGGTGGATGTAGCGGGATGCCGGCAGGGCTTCGCCGGGCTTATACGAGAGAGAGAGGTGTTGCAGGGGAGGAGGGAGGCGCCCAAAGGATGTAGGTTGCTTCCCTCCCTCCCCCCCTTTATATAGGCCCCCTTGGGAGGGGGGGCCGGCCAAAACCCATCTAGGGTTGGGGGGCGGCGGCCAAGGGGGGGAAGGGGTGCCTTGCCCCCCAAGGCAAGTGGGAAGCCCCCCCACCCTAGGGTTCCCAACCCTAGGCGCATGGGGGGAGGCCCATGGGGGGGCGCCCAGCCCACTAGGGGCTGCTTCCCTTCCCACTTCAGCCCACGGGGCTCTCCGAGATAGGTGGCCCCACCCGGTGGACCCCCGAGACCCTTCCGGTGGTCCCGGTACAATACCGGTAACCCCCGAAACTTTCCCGGTGGCCGAAACTTGACTTCATATATATAATTCTTCACCTCCGGACCATTCCGGAACCTCTCGTGACGTCCGGGATCTCATCCGGGAATCCGAACAACTTTCGGGTTTCCGCATACACATATCTCTACAACCCTAGCGTCACCGAACCTTAAGTGTGTAGACCCTACGGGTTCGGGAGACATGCAGACATGACCGAGACGCCTCTCCGGTCAATAACCAACAGCGGGATCTGGATGAACCACGGTGTCGAGGATTCAATCAATCCCGTATGCAATTCCCTTTGTCAATCGGTATGTTACTTGCCCGAGATTCGATCGTCGGTATCCCAATACCTTGTTCAATCTCGTTACCGGCAAGTCTCTTTACTCGTACCGCAATGCATGATCCCGTGACTAACGCCTTAGTCACATTGAGCTCATTATGATGATGCATTACCGAGTGGGCCCAGAGATACCTCTCCGTCACACGGAGTGACAAATCCCAGTCTCGATCCGTGCCAACCCAACAGACACTTTTGGAGATACCCGTAGTGCACCTTTATAGTCACCCAGTTACGTTGTGACGTTTGGTACACCCAAAGCACTCCTACGGTATCCGAGAGTTGCACGATCTCATGGTCTAAGGAAAAGATACTTGACATTGGAAAAGCTCTAGCAAACGAAACTACACGATCTTTTATGCTATGCTTAGGATTGGGTCTTGTCCATCACATCATTCTCCTAATGATGTGATCCCGTTATCAACGACATCCAATGTCCATAGTCAGGAAACCATGACTATCTGTTGATCAACGAGCTAGTCAACTAGAGGCTTACTAGGGACACGTTGTGGTCTATGTATTCACACATGTATTACGATTTCCGGACAATACAATTATAGCATGAATAATAGAAAATTACCATGAACAAAGAAATATAATAATAACAATTTATTATTGCCTCTAGGGCATATTTCCAACAGTCAATCCCTTCACAGCCACTTGCAAAAGTGAGATCTGATAGAGATGATAAGATAATATTTTTGGTATTTTTTATGATAAAGATTGAAAGGAAAGAGTGCAAAATAAAATAGATTGGAAACTTATATGATGGAGAATAGACCCAGGGGCCATAGGTTTCACTAGTGGCTTCTCTCAAGATAGCATAAGTATTACGGTGGCTGAACAAATTACTGTCGAGCAATTGATAGATTAGTGCATAGTTATGAGAATATCTAGGCATGATCATGTATATAGGCATCACGTCCGCGACAAGTAGACCGAAATGATTCTGCATCTACTACTATTACTCCACACATCGACCGCTATCCAGCATGCATCTAGAGTATTAAGTTCATAAGAACAGAGTAACACATTAGGCAAGATGACATGATGTAGAGGGATAAACTCAAGCAATATGATATAAACCCCATCTTTTTATCCTCGATGGCAACAATATAATATGTGTCGTCTCCCCTTTTGTCACTAGGATCGAGCACCGCATGATTGAACCCAAAGCTAAGCACTTCTCCCATTGCAAGAAAGATCAATCTAGTAGGCCAAACCAAACTGATAATTCGAAGAGACTTGCAAAGATATCAAATCATACATAAAAGAATTCAGAGGAGATTCAAATACTGTTCATAGATAATCTTGATCATAAACCCACAATTCATCGAATCTCGACAAACACACCGCAAAAAGAGTTACATCGAATAGATCTCCAAGAAGATCAGGGAGAACTTTGTATTAAGATCAAAAGAGAGAGAATAAGCCATCTAGCTAATAACTATGGACCCGAAGGTCTGAGGTAAACTACTCACACATCATCGGAGAGGCTATGGTGTTGATGTAGAAGCCCTCCGTGATCGATTCCCCCTCCGGCGGAGCGCCGGAAAAGGCCCCAAGATGGGATCTCATGGGTACAGAGAGTTGCGGCGGTGGAAATAGGGTTTCGTGGTGCTCCTGGATGTTTTCGGGGTATATGAGTATATATAGGCGAAGGAAGTCGGTCAGGGGAGCCACGAGGGGCCCACGAGGGTGGGGCGCACGCCCAGGGGGCAGGCGCACCTCCCTGCCTCGTGACCTCCTCGTTTCTTTCTTGACGTCCACTCCAAGTCCTCTGGATCACGTTTGTTCCAAAAGTCACTCTCCCGAAGGTTTCATTCCGTTTGGATTCCGTTTGATATTCCTTTTCTGTGAAACACTGAAATAGGCAAAAAAATAGAAATTTGCACTGGGCCTTGGGTTAGTAGGTTAGTCCCAAAAATAATATAAAAGTGTATAATAAAGCCCACTAAACATCCAAAACAAATAATATAATAGCATGGAACAATAAAAAATTATAGATACGTTGGAGACGTATCTTTAAGTGCATCTAGTGCCCCTTAGTGATTTTGGTGTATTGAAGACTTATAGGTTAAGGGATTAATATGTTTGTGAGTGTACACTGGCTCTATAAGTCAATGAGGAGTTTGATATTTACAGTGAAAGTCGACCCCTAAAAATGAATGTCTTTGGCTGAAGACTTTGGTTCTCCTAAAGACTTTGAAAGTGAAGAAATTGGTGTGACCTTGAAGACTTCGATATTCATGCGAGGAATCTGAAGCGTGAAGACTTTTGTTTTCGTAGTTTCATTTTCTTCTTCTTGAGTCATAGGAAGCACCTGTCACAGCCCTAGAGTTTGATTGCAATTAGTTTCATAAGCATCCATGCATCATGTCTATATTTGTTTGAAACTTGAAATGGGGATTGCCTAAACCCCTGGCATCAAAGGAATTCACTAGGTTCACCTAAAATATTTTCAGTAAATCCAAATGGCTTTCAAAAATGTTCATCATTTATGGAAAATGCTGTAAACAGTAACCAGAGGTGATGCACATTTTTCCATGACCTATTTGGGCTCTGAATTAAATCATACTCTATTTGCATTTGGACATTTAAATGCTATAAAATATTTTAAATGTCCAAATAATCATAAACTTAAATGTTTACTGTTGGATATATTCCAGAAAGTGGGCTTGAGCAAAGTTTCATGATTTTTGGGTTTGTTCTGGTATTTTTAATAAAGCCCAGAAGCTACAGAAGAAATAGAAAACATGAAATAAAAGAGAGAGAGAGAGTTACCTGGCGCTTACCTACAGCCCAGAGGCCTAGCACTGTGCAGCCCAGGAGCTGGCCCAGCCCACCACCGCTGCCAGTCATCCCCCTCCTCTTGCCAGAAGGCAGAGGAGAAGCGGAGCACGCCCCCGCGCGAGCGCGCCACGCCGACAGCAGCCTGCCTGCCTCCCCAGCTTTCTAGTCGCGTCGCGGAGCTGCCGCGGACCCCTCTGCCTCTACCCCTCTCTCCCGTGTCTCTCCCTCGCCTGCCCTCTCTCCCGAGCACCACCGAGCGGAGCTCGTCGCCACCGACACCGATCACCGCGGCCACCGGGCCTCCCTCGCCCCGCCATCGTGTTCCACTACTCCGCCGTCGAACACCGCACCCTCAAGTCGGAGATCACATCGCCGGATGCCCCATGACGCCGCCTTGGAGCTCATCTTCAACCCCCTGCACCGAGCGTCGCCGTTATCGATTCGCCGTCACAACCGCGTCCCCGAGCTCTCCGACGATTCCATCAGATGCACTGTGAGCTTCCCATCGCTTCCCCCTTAACCCAGTGGCGTTTTTCTCATCGTAGCCGCCTTTTCCATCGGAGCCGAAGCTCGCCGGTGCCGTGCCTCATCGCCGCCGTGGACACAGCCGCTGCAGCTTGTAGCAGAGCACACCACTGCACTCCGCGTGCTCCCACGAGCCGAGAACACCCACCACCTCTTCCCTCTGTACACTACAACACCGTCTCGGCCTACCCCGTGCGGGCACCGCCGCGGATGTGCTCGTCGCCGCTCACTCCGGCGACCCCGCGCCCAGCTTCGTGCTCCCCTGGATGCGGGCGAGCACGGGCTACGCCCCAGTTGCCTCGACTGCCGCTCTCGTGCCCGTCCGAGGGGTCACCGCCGCGTTTCCAGGTCGCCGGCGTTGAGCTCCGGTGATGCTGACGTGGCAGGGTTAATTAGGCATTAATGACCCACTTAGTATCCCCCGTGTGGATGACAGTGGGACCGACATGTTTATCTGAGCGGGTTAATTTCCTGGTTAAGATTAGATTATAACCCAGCGGGACCCACGCGTCAGGTTTGACCCAGACTAGGTCTGTTGACCTGCTGAGGTCAGCATGACGTAACGCTGACACAGTAAACTGTTTCTGGATTTTAAATAAATCTAAATGATTTATTTATTTTCAGAAATTTGCCTAAATTTCTAAAATTCATAGAAATTCAACCATAACTCAGAATGAAATAAATTATATATGAAAAATGATCAGAAAAATCTAATCTATCCATCTGTACTATTTTCATGCATGTTTGAACAACTTAAAGTTGCTGTATAAGACAATTTGAATAAATGGCATTTGAAATGCCTTACATGGAGTTTGAATTTGAACCTTGGGTTCAAACCAACTTCATTTAAATTGTTGCTACCTGCATTAGCTCAACTCACATCATATTGCCATGTCATGATCACGCATCATATTGTCGCATTGCATTGATTGTGTTCTTTCTTTGCTGCCGGTGACTGTCCCCTCTTAGTAGACGACGTTCCGACGATGAGTTCGGTGACACCGATGAAGAGCTATATTATCTTCAGAAGTGCTAGGCAAGCAAAACCCCCTTGTTCATTCCGATACAATCCCACTCTCTCGCTCCTGCTCTCTTTTATTGCATTAGGACAACAACGATTCATCTGTTACCTGCTGCGGTAGTTGAACCCCTTTCCTCTACATGACCTGTCATTGCCACAGTAAATAGATGAAACCCACTAGCATGAGTAGGAGTTGTTTGAGCCCTGATGTGCCTACTCATTCCTGCTTGTTTGTCATGCCTGCTATTGCTTAGAGTTGTGTCAGGTCTGATTCATCGGGGATGAATTGGAAAGTTGTGAACATGTCCTACTATTGAGAGCTAAGTGTGTGAATACGATTTGGTAAAGGTAGCGGTGAGAGGCCATGTAGGAGTACATGGTGGGTTGTCTCATTGCAGCCGTCCTCAGGAACTGAGTTCTGTGTTTGTGATCCATGAACAGTTACTACCACACATTGGGTTCCGGTAACTCGACCCCTCTCGACTTATTAATCAACTTGATCTCTGTCCAGGAGTTGCAACTAGTTTCTGGTGTTTGTAGGTAGTGTTAGTAGTCTACCAAGTGGCACCCGGTACAGGTGGGATTGGGACAGACTAGGCACAGTGGCACGGTGTACCAAGTGGCACCCGGATGGTGGGCTTGGGAACCCTGCTCACATCGTTTGGGGCCGTGAGCGACACCCCGGCCGGATCTCATTGCGGATGGAACCCGAATAGGCGATAAACCTGGACTAGAGACTTGTGTGGCTAGTCAGGTCGTGGCGACTCCCTCGCCAGGCTTCCGCTTGAAGGTTGTCGAGATACACAACGTGTACATGGTGGTAAGTGGCGAGAGCGTGTGTGAAGAAGTACACCCCTGCAGGGTTAACATCATCTATTCGAATAGGCGTGTCCGCGGTAAAGGACTTCTGGGTTGCCTCTACAGTTCATAGACAAGTGGAAGTGGATACCCTAAAACGCGCAAGATAAGTGTGAGTGCTATGGATGGCGTTCTCGTAGGGAAACGGGAGCGGATCCATAGTGGTGTATTGATATGGTGAATATGTGGACTCGTGTGCGCCACCTCAAAAGAGTTACTTGCAGTCATAGTTTAGGATAGCCACCGAGTCAAAGCTGGCTTGCTGCAGTCAAACTCCACCCCCCCTTTGTTGATACTGACGCATATGTAGATAGTTCTGATGTAAGTCTTGCTGGGTACATTTGTACTCACGTTTGCCTATTTTATGTTTTGCAGAGAGACGTCAGTCTCGCTAGTAGTTCCGTGTGGACTTCGACGTTTAGCTTGATACCTCAGCTACGATCTTGTGCCCTCGGCAGGATCTGGT
The DNA here is from genome assembly GCF_018294505.1 of Triticum aestivum. Taxonomy (NCBI): domain Eukaryota; kingdom Viridiplantae; phylum Streptophyta; class Magnoliopsida; order Poales; family Poaceae; genus Triticum; species Triticum aestivum. Next base: position 106,868,936 of record NC_057799.1, on the reverse strand, counting down.
AGATAGTCAGGCTTCTCAGCCTTTTTCATTTGTAGATGTCTGTACTCAGACATGTTAAGGTTCCGCATGTGCTTTGACTTGTGTGCTCTGAATGTTGGGTCATGAGACCCATGTTTGTAATATCTCGCTCCTCGGAGCCTAATGAATAAATACTCTGAGTCGTAGAGTCTTGTTGTGATGCCATGTTGTATTTGCACATATCGAGCATATTGTGTGTATGATTGAAATGCTTGGTATGTGTGGGATCCGACAATCTAGTTGTTTATCCTTGGTAGCCTCTCTTATGGGGTAATGTAGTCTTGTGCTTCCATGAGCCATAGTAGTCCGCTACAGCCCGGTTCACCGGAGTCCTGCTAGCCCAGCACTACTGCTCCGGAACACTTGACTGGCTGGCATGTGATTCACTTCGTTCCTGTGTCTGTCCCTTTGGGGAAATGTCACGCGGTGACATCCGGAGTCCTGCCTAGCCTGCTACAGCCCGGGATCCTGGAGTCCTGTTAACCCAGTGCTACAGCCCGGATTCACACCCTGCTGACCGACATGCTCGATGTTGATTCATGTATTCCTGTCCCCGTAAGTTAGTGCCACTTTGGGTTCACGACTAGTCATGTCGGCCTGGGTTCTCTGTCATATGGATGCTAGCGACACTATCATATACGTGAGCCAAAAGGCGCAAACGGTCCTGGGCCAGGTAAGGCGACACTCGTGGGAATACCGTGCGTGAGGCCGCAAAGTGATATGAGGTGTTACAGGCTAGATCGGTGTGACTTAGAATCGGGGTCCTGACAGCTTTGGTATCAGAGCCTGACTGCCTGTAGGATTACCAAGCCAAACTGGTCGAAGTTGAGTCTAGAAATGCTTTAGTTATATAAGGGAATTGATTGTGGAAGGGACGTAAGGCTCTTTTTACTTCTTATACCTTATGCCCTTCTGATCTAAGTCACCCTCTTCTTTTTTGCGGGGATTAAGAACTAGGCTTTCTCATCTTCTATCAGGATCACGTGTTACTAATCCATAGACTTATAGGAATGATGGATTCAAGCCCCAGTTCAGTTCCTACTACTTCCGTGTGTTCATAGCTGGCCTCAGAACCTTGATATTGTGATGTTGAGTGGTTATGTCACCATTTTGCAGGATGTCTCGAATATTTTTCTGAGCATTTACAGCCGTTATGCTGTCCGAGTCATTCCAGGTTTCTAAACAATCTGATGCATTTGCAATCCCTTCCTTCCATTCCCGATGTCCCTTTGGGCCAGTTCAACCACACTAATCAGTGTGTTGAGGTACTCTATTGCCTCGACATATATGTTGGAGCTAGTATTATGACCCTAGGTGTCTTAGAGGATCACTAGGTAATCTAGCCATGTTTTGTGTTCCCAGTGTGATGATTCTAGCCATTATTCCCGAAAGCATCCCGTGATGCTATTTAGTTAGTAGGTATTCTACTCCTGGGTTTTGAACCCGAGATTCACCCTACTTCATGTTGTTAGTATTTGCTAGTTCCCTTAAGATATTAGTAACCTTTGCGATAGTCCTCGAGGTCCGTGGTATCTCCTTCTTCCAAATACCATGAACTGCTTATGGCAGAAGTTCTCTTGAACCAAAAGATCCCAACCAGAGTGCTCTTGACGAGTTCTCCATTCAAATTGTGAATCTGCCAGTCCTTCTTCTTCTGCATGGGTTATCCAGAAGAAATATGTTAAACTTGTTCGACATGCTAAACCATGCATCCACAACTCAGAAAATCATATGTTCCTTTGGGTTGTCCCTCTTTAGTTATTTTCTGGCCCTCGTCTAACAATTGATAGTCAGGAATAGTTGTGCATTCATGTTCATCGATGCCTATTATTCTTATGGTCCGTCAAGCCATTCTATTCCGGAATGACTAGGAGAAACAAACTCCAACACCTCATCCATTTCTTGGACTGGTCAAAGTAGTTGTATTCTGCAGATCAAAATGTCAATCCAACTTTGTTTTGTTCTACCTCGGAGTATTACCCCATTTATGTCAGGATTGCCATGAGAATTGCACCATCTCTCACAAATTCTTGACGTAGTGATACTTCTTGCCATCATTTTCATTCCTCGGTCTCGTGTTATTGCAACCGGAATTCCGACAAGTGAACCATGATGTGTGAAATCTATACTCCTAGCAACCGTGTCTGGTAGTTAATGGACAATATTCTCATTCTTAGCGTGTTGGTTATTCAATCATCATCCTAAGATTGATCGTGCTACCTAGTCCTTATTTCTGGTGCACTCCTCGATCAATGAGTTAGGATTGTGTCAATCCCTCACTCTTTTGATCATATCATCTTGCCCTAAAAAGCAAGGTTGTTCTCGAGCTTAGTAACATATCGGTGGTTCGTGATTTTTCGAATATCTTCTCAGAAGTATTACCAGGTTGTCCCCTGACTGTTATGTTGAGCTCGTGATCAAGTTGGTTTTCCTCTAAACCAACCATTCTCCAAGAATCTGTGTTGGATATCCCTGAGCTAGTTGGTTAAGCTAAACAACAACTTGGAGAGTTGGAACATAAAAGCTTGTCCGACTTAGTTCATGTTAAGGGATATCTTTTGTGTGTGTGTGTGTGTGTGTGTTGAAGAAAGATGATATCTTCATCAATTGGTCCTCGTGATCAGTTATTGGATCTATTGTCTTGTCCAAACTTTGATTTGAGTGTGGGCTATCCTCAAATCAAATCAGAACCAACGATGTTCGTAATGTTCTCTTACTCGTGGTTGATCCCTCAGGCATACACCATTACATCCTTTGGTCTGACCAATGCTATCACCGTGTTCACCTAATTATGGGATTACATTTATATGGAAACCTGGATGAATTGTTGTCGAGCCCATCGACAACATCGTTATCCTTTACATGATTTATGTTGAACATTAAGCTAGTGTTGGAAACTTTGTAAGCGTTGCCCTCATGTCCCGTTCGCGAGGTATATGTTTGGATGAAAGAAGATACTTCCTCTAATTCACGTGCACTTGATGTAAGTTGCCGCCGTGAATTCGAGAAAGTTTATTTTTGCCCTCTGGAATCAACCCAAGTTAGTCAAGCACGTGCGAAGTGCTCTATGGTTTGATAGGTTGGCTGCCTCCATTCTATAGTTGTTCCTAGCACACCAAGCCACTGATTGACTTGCTCAAGGATAAGAAGTTCCTTCTTAAGAATCATGACTTATGTTAGGACTTCGATATTCTCGATGATGGTTCCTTACCAAAACTCGGTAGTGTTTTATTGTAAGACTACTCTGTGGCCATGCTTGTCTGGGGCAGCGTGTTCACATGTTTGTAGTAGAATCCGCTCATGTTTTGTAGCTTGCTATCGTAGTTCATTTTCTGAGAATCTCTCAACGTCATCTCATCGATTTGTGTTGCAACCTATCCTTTTCAGGCATGTTGTCTGAACTGTTATGTTACCAACCAGATCTGAATCTCAGGCAGATATGATGGTTGGAACATTTCCAAGATCTATGATGTAGGTCCCGACGAGGTTGATGTTCTGGCCGACACACCTAGCCGGAAGATCTATTATTGTAGTATCTTGAATGAGCAATTCGAACATCTTCTCCATGAGGATTTGGTATGACTTATTCCACAAGTTGTTCCTTATGGATTTTTGTGCTCCCGAAGTCCGATCTTTACTTGATGGCCATGTTGATGTTTTAAGCATTGACCGTGGTACCTAGTACATCAAGGAGAACATTAGAAGCGGAGTCCTAAATGTCTCTCGGTCGATCATCCAGATTTGCTTCTTTGGCATTGCTAAGGAAAAATCTGAGAAAGTGTTGTCCTCCTTTGCACCTGCATCCTCCATCACCGTTCATCATGGTAGTATGATGTGTTGGCAGGATCCTCGGCACGGATGTTGGTAAAACCTTGATGAATATGGAAATGCTCAAGTTCTTGAAAGCACGCTCAGTCACTAGGTTATATCCTTGGTATCAACTGGAATGTGCCTTCCATTTGTCGAGTTGTTCTATAACCATAGTTTCCTTTCCAAATTGAGTGTGCCATTCTTTTGAATTCTTTCAAACGATCATTTGTTAATTGACTTAGGCTGGTATGAAGAGTTTCAATGATCTCTGAATCAAAAGTAATTCTTTTTGCCACTTAAGGGAATAATTCTACGAGTCACCTTCCCCAAGGTGCCCCGTTATGGAATCATGGCAATTTTTCCTCGCTAATTTGAAACCCTCGTCAAATTGTTTCTTCCGTCCCTCCTGGCGCATGTTTTGCCTCTCAGCTCGAGAGATGTTTCAATGCCTCCCTCCATGAGTTGATCCTGAGTTGTTTGATATTCGAGAAGATCGATCCTTCTAGAGTTTTCCCTTTCCTCTTGTTGTCTTGTTGGTTTGAGTTCTCAGAGAAAGACATCGAGACAAAGATGGTGATCGAATCAACGTTCTTATGAAGTGCAACTTGGATCGTGAAGATCATGTTAGCTTGTACCCCCTCTGTCTTCTTACCTCACGTCTTGAATCTCGGGACGAGATTCCTTTTTAGTGGGGGTGAGTTGTCACAGCCCTAGAGTTTGATTGCAATTAGTTTCATAAGCATCCATGCATCATGTCTATATTTGTTTGAAACTTGAAATGGGGATTGCCTAAACCCCTGGCATCAAAGGAATTCACTAGGTTCACCTAAAATATTTTCAGTAAATCCAAATGGCTTTCAAAAATGTTCATCATTTATGGAAAATGTTGTAAACAGTAACTGTCAGGACCGGTTTTTCGGGATATTAATTTCCCAGAAAATGGCCCTTGCGCTCACCAGCCCCAGGATTACTGTTAGCTGATGAGGCACCAACTTGATACAAGAATCCCAAGCAAAGTACAAAAATATGTAGTACAAGACCAAAGTGGCCTATGAGTACAACACTTGGTTTCTAGTGGTTGATGGCGGAAGTGGTTTGTGGTTCATCTGCGTCTATGGGACTCCATTTCCCACAAGAACAGCTGACCAGGATAACTCCTATCTTCGCGAGGCTGCTGTCAACACTGCGTAGGTTCTGGGGCCGTCGTCGTAACGCTCTTCTCCACGCAAGAAATCTGGCCAAGAAAATAGCCAGGGACAAGCCAGTGAGTACGTTTGAATGTACTCGCAAACATCAAGAACACGAGTATAATATAACCAGGGGTAATCATGCTCCGAAATATTTTATGATCACCACGTCTGTCACGAAATATACGAAATCCATGATGTGCGCATGTGGGTAAAATATGAATATGTAATATAGAAATAGAGTGTAGTGCTCGAGTGTCTGAAATGACTCCTCAAAAAAAAAGTGCAAATAAATTAACAATGCCGCAGTCGGGCGTCTGGGCGACACCACATAAAGGGCTTATAAATAAAAGAAATAACAAACATGCCACAGTCGGGCGTCTATGCGACACCACATAAAGGGCTTATAAATAAAAGAAATAACAAGCATGCCACAGTCGGGCGTCTATGCGACACCACATAAAGGGCTTATAAATAAAAGAAATAACAAGCATGCCACAGTCGGGCGTCTATGCGACACCACATAAAGGGCTTATAAAGGATAATCACAGTGAATATTCAGGAGGTAGAACCGTCCCAGGGATACTCAATAATCCAAATAAAGTAAATGGTTAGTCCACAATAATAATGATCATAATCCACATGTGTCACAGTTCATAATCAATGTTCTGGTTTAGCAGCTTTTCCTCCGAAGACCGACACTAAGATCGACACTTGACCTATCCCAGACTGTAGTCCTTAACCATGGACACGGCTATTCGAATAGATGTATAATCTCTGCAGAGGGTGTACTCTTTACCCACGGGTAACGGATTTCTTTAGTCCATCGGGACTAATTTCGTCTACGGTCTTTTAATTGAAAACACGCCTGACCTGCACACACCAGCTTAACTTACCGGTGTCTGGAATCACCCACGACACCTGTCAAGCGAAACTCTAAGTGGGGAGGCTACAACCTCGACGTAGCATGGGATCACAAAATTTATACCGCATGCAAACTAGGGGAGCTACCCCTTCGGCTACAATCGAAACACCCATGCCCCCGGACCGGATGACTGGCTTTAATCCTTGGCCATGGGACCCTCATCACGGCCTCTCTGTACGGTGTGTGCTAGAAAGGGGTTGACAACTTACTGAACCGTACCCTACCTATGGCAGGGACAAGCGGTAGTAAGAAGCAAGTATGGGGGTTACTGGAACTAGACTCGATCTATGGCCGACTCAGGAGGTTCAAGTATTCTCTGCATGATTAGCATAACCAAGAATATTTCCATTAACCGATAAACTCACCACTCGTCAAGCCTTACCATGCCATACCGGACATACTCGTCCCGACGAGGAACTAGGGACAAGCTCGTGTCTACCCAAGACCGCGACTTTCCCGGCTTCCTTCCGGTATGCATGAGAAGCTTACGAGGATGAATACCATCCACATAACCATTTATAACAGCAAAGAAATTTCCATTATGCACTCATGCATATGATTTTATCGTCACATAAAATAGCGTATGTTCAAAGTCAAGGTGATGTTGTAACCATATCAACAACATCCAAAAATATTAAGCCAGGGTTCAGAATGCTTGCCTTCAAGTGTATGCATGTGGGGGTCCACTTTTGAAGGTTGCATTTTTTCTCCAAAATCCTATTTTGAGAAAATATGCAAACACATATTTCAAAAACAGTACAAAAAGTTGTCCCAATTATTTTTGAAATAAATCTTAAAATAAACTAGATGAAATTTGAGAGAGGTAGGAAAAAGAATCAACTCATTTGGAGTTTTATTTTAAAAGATATAGCCAGTCAAAGATTAGTCAAAGTTCTGTTTTTAAATAAAACCAGAAAAGAAAACGTTTCGGGGGGAAAATGCGCTTTCGAAGCAGGGGACACGTACTCGGGACTTTGCGCTTTCACTTAACCAGAGAGGACGGGCGCGCGGGTCACTGACAGTGGGTCCAGGGGGCCCACTGGTCAGGTTTGACTGGTCTTCCCTCCCTCCTCTCTCTCTGCCCGAACGATGGCGGGACTCCGGCGATCGCCGTCGACGAACGGCAGCTCCCCACGGGGTCCCGAGGGCAGGGATGGATCCGCCAGACCGGGGCGGTCCTCCCGGTGGGCGCTAGGCAGGTGGGGACGGAGGAAGTCACCGGCGGGGAGCTCCGCGGCAGACGGTGGTTCGGGAGCAAAGTGGGGTTCGGGCTATGGTGGTCCTTGGTCGAGGCTGAGGCGCTAGGCAGCTCCGCAAGACTATGGGGAGACGCTTGGTGGCGTTGGATGGGCGGGGGAGGGCCTGGCTGCGACGTATTGCACCGGAGCTCGGCGGCAGCCGATCTGGCCGGAGACGAGGAAGAAGACCCCTCCCCGTCGATTGCTGGCTGCGGGAGTACTATGGGGGTGGCCTGGGGTTGCCTGAGTGCTCGGTTGAGCTCGGGGTCCCCTTATATAGGCGCTCGAGGTCGGTCCCGCGGCGGCCGTGGATAGGATCGCCGGCGACCGCTGTCCTGTGGTTGCAGGGCTACGTGGCGGCGACGAGCGCGTGCCGACGGCTTGCGGATAAGCTCGGGCTGTTCCCAGGGGGCAGCTGGCGCGCGCGGGTGGCTTGGGCGATGCCGACCACGGCAGAGCCCGCTGCCGACGCCGGCGTGCCGCCAAGGGGGCCCTGACGGCGGCGCTGTAGGGCGCCAGGGAGTCTTGGAGGGTACTGGTGAGTGGGCGAGTGCAGGGCGCAGCTCTGCAGGCGAGCAAGGGTCAGGGGTGCGACGCGGCGACCCGTGCGCACGCACGTGCAAAACGCGCGCTCTGGCCGCGCCCAGAGCACGCGCACCAGGTGCTCGACGAAATGCCAGCGCGTGCTAGAGAGCTTGGGTGAGGCTGGTACTTAACAGGCCAGGGTTAGGGATAGCTAGGAGGTTAGTGGACATGCTGGATGGGTCAGGGGCTCAAGCTCACATTGCAAACTAGAAAACATGCCAAAACTGTCCCTGCACACAGGGTGTTCGACAGAATGCCATGGGCATCTAGGAAACTCTTGGGGTGGCCAAAATCTCCAGTTCCTAGTCTCTTTAGGAGCTATAGAAGGTGGTAAGGTTAGTTTGGCAAAAACAGAAATTTGTTAGTGCAAGTTTTTGAGAAAACCAGTTTTGGGCAGAAACTAAAGGCTAACATTGCATGCACTAAAAATACTCCAATGGGTCCAATCTCCTGGACTTAAGGGTTTGGTAGGGGGAACTATAAGCAGGAAAAAGATCATGGGCACTAGAGCAAAATAAAATAGGGTTGCAGTACAAATCACCAAACTGGAGCAGAATGAAGATGAGGATGATTCACTCAAATTTTTCAAAGAACAACACTGGGTTTTTGCATGAAGTTGAATTATGAGCATCTACTGACATCTCCAAACACTTGGAAGAATTTTTAGAATAATATTTAAATAGGTTGTAGTGCAAAAATACCTACTAGACCAGATTTGAAAAATTGATGTAGAGCTCAAAAGCTCCAATGACCAAAGGATATTTTTGCATAAAAGTGATGTGGAAACCTCACATGACATCCGCAAATTTTGGTGAAAATTTTAAAAGCATTTATCAAATGGTTGCAGTGCAAAAAGGGGCTCCAAATTTATGAAAGATCATTTTGAAGGAGTAAGGCTCATGAAAAATAATTATGCAAATAAATCCACTGATAAAAAAATTGATTTTATAAAGAGGGCATACAAGTTCCAATAATACTTTTGAAAAGTTTCCACTAGAGGTAAAAACCCACAATATTAAAGAGAAGAGGGGTTCTGAAATCAAAGGAGAAATCCAGAAAAATAAAAATTTAATTTTCTGGCAAAATTTTAATTGATAAGACAAGGTCAAATTTTGGGGTGTTACAACACTAGCCCCCTTAAGAAAAATCTCGTCCTCGAGATTTGCTAAGGGTTGATTTTTTTAAAAAAATAATACTCCCATTAGTTGAAACCAAGAGTTTGCTCATAGCACGAATTTAGGGTACAAACAGAAGCTGCAACACACAAATAAACATAGCCATGATGTTTACAATGAAAATGGCAAAAGGACAGGGTCCTGAGAAAACGTCTTTGGTAATGGGGCGCATAAGCAGACATCCTTTAATAATGGTGATATAAACTCACACAATTTCAAGTCGTAGAAATAATAAGGCTCGTTACTACTCGAGTGACTTAGTCTACTCCGTTAATATCTAAACGGGCTTGCCTAGTGGACGTCGAAGCTTCTCCACGGGTTTCACCGTCGGGATTAACCGGATGAGGTTGAGGGGCTGCAGGGTCGGGGTAGCGATGATGACCATCGCGGGGGTTGTTGGCTACAATCCCGTTGGAGTGTGTTCCCCAAAGGCGACGAAGCGCTTCTGGGGACACCAATGTATTTTGATCGATGGCTGGGGCAGACCTCAAGGGCTCGATCGGGTGTCCGAACAGCACGACTGGGTTGTCGGCGTCGGGCTCCACTTCTCCTCTCGCCGGGGCTCGGCGAAACAGTTCTCTACGAGCTGTGATCAGATCAAGGGTGATTTGATCGAACAGTTCCTCTAGTGCACTTACATAGCGCACCAGATGCAATAGTGCAGGATCCGTCTCGTGATCTCCGTTGGCAACCTGGGGCGGCCTACCATACCCGTTACGACTGGGGTAGTAGTAGAACGAGCGACAGTTAACTCTGGGCGACAAGTGCCGGAGTTGAACTATAGCTTCTCGTGCTGCCAGTTGGATGGCTTGTGGCTCAAAGGGAGTGGTCCTTCCAGTGAACCTGTAGGGGCGTTATGGCGATAGACCCCTACCATAAATGTGTACAGTGGCCCAAAACTGACGGCTCTCACCGCTCATGAGTTCTTGGTACACAACATATTCTGGGGGCTCTTCTACTGCATAGGCACGGCGGGTGAGGTTTGCGAGCACGGTCACAAAACCTCCAAGGTTGGTTGTTGTGGTCTCATTGTGAACAATGGGGCCAGGCATCGTGACTTAGTTTGGGAAAGAGGCTGCGCTGGGTTGAGGCTAGCGTGCCCTTTTTATAGAAAAAGGGGCGGAGTCTTCCTTCGCACGCTTGCAGATGAGACAAGTTAGGTGTCGGTCACTGGCGCGTGATCGACAGGCTAAGCTGATAGGTTGGGTACCGTCTGCCGAAAGGCATCGGGTCACTGTGGGGCTATCTTATGCGAGAAGCTTGGCCGGGGTTAGTTTAAGGTCTGGTGGTTTGATTGACCTAGGTTTATTGACCTGGCTAAGATAGGGTTAGCCAATGGTCAGCCTGGCTCTGATACCAAGTCTGTCAGGACCGGTTTTTGGGATATTAATTTCCCAGAAAATGGCCCTTGCGCTCACGAGCCCCAGGATTACTGTTAGCTGATGAGGCACCAACTTGATACAAGAATCCCAAGCAAAGTACAAAAATATGTAGTACAAGACCAAAGTGGCCTATGAGTACAACACTTGGTTTCTAGTGGTTGATGGCGGAAGCGGTTTGTGGTTCATCTGCGTCTATGGGACTCCATTTCCCACAAGAACAGCTGACCAGGATAACTCCTATCTTTGCGAGGCTGCTGTCAACACTGCGTAGGTTCCGGGGCCGTCGTCGTAACGCTCTTCTCCATGCAAGAAATCTGGCCAAGACAATAGCCAGGGACAAGCCAGTGAGTATGTTTGAATGTACTTGCAAACATCAAGAACACGGGTATAATATAACCAGGGGTAATCATGCTCCGAAATATTTTATGATCACAACGTCTGTCACGAAATATACGAAATCCATGATGTGCGCATGTGGGTAAAATATGAATATGCAATATAGAAATAGAGTGTAGTGATCGAGTGTCTGAAATGACTCCTCAAAAAAAGTGCAAATAAATTAACAATGCCGCAGTCGGGCGTCTGGGCGACACCACATAAAGGGCTTATAAATAAAAGAAATAACAAACATGCCACAGTCAGGCGTCTATGCGACACCACATAAAGGGCTTATAAATAAAAGAAATAACAAGCATGCCACAGTCGGGCGTCTATGCGACACCACATAAAGGGCTTATAAATAAAAGAAATAACAAGCATGCCACAGTCGGGCGTCTATTGGACACCACATAAAGGGCTTATAAAGGATAATCACAGTGAATATTTAGGAGGTAGAACCGTCCCAGGGATACTCAACAATCCAAATAAAGTAAATGGTTAGTCCACAATAATAATGATCATAATCCACATGTGTCACAGTTCATAATCAATGTTCTGGTTTAGCAGCTTTTCCTCCGAAGACCGACACTAAGACCGACACTTGACCTATCCCAGACTGTAGTCCTTAACCATGGACACGGCTATTCGAATAGATGTATAATCTCTGCAGAGGGTGTACTCTTTACCCACGGGTAACGGATTTCTTTAGTCCATCGGGACTAATTCCGTCTACGGTCTTTTAATTGAAAACACGCCTGACCTGCACACACCAGCTTAACTTACCGGTGTCTGGAATCACCCACGACACCTGTCAAGCGAAACTCTAAGTGGGGAGGCTACAACCTCGACGTAGCATGGGATCACAAAATTTATACCGCGCGCAAACTAGGGGAGCTACCCCTTCGGCTACAACCGAAACACCCATGCCCCCGGACCGGATGACTGGCTTTAATCCATGGCCATGGGACCCTCATCACGGCCTCTCTGTACGGTGTGTGCTAGAAAGGGGTTGACAACTTACTGAACCGTACCCTACCTATGGCAGGGACAAGTGGTAGTACGAAGCAAGTATGGGGGTTACTGGAACAAGACTCGATCTACGGCCGACTCAGGAGGTTCAAGTATTCTCTGCATGATTAGCATAACAAAAATATTTCCATTAACAGATAAACTCACCACTCGTCAAGCCTCACCATGCCATACCGGACATACTCGTCTCGACGAGGAACTAGGGACAAGCTCGTGTCTACCCAAGACCGCGACTTTCCCGGCTTCCTTCCGGTATGCATGAGAAGCTTACGAGGATGAATACCATCAGCATATCCATTTATAACAGCAAAGAAATTTCCATTATGCACTCATGCGTATGATTTTATCGTCACATAAAATAGCGTATGCTCCAAGTCAAGGTGATGTTGTAACCGTATCAACAACATCCAAAAATATTAAGCCAGGGTTCAGAATGCTTGCCTTCAAGTGTATGCATGTGGGGGTGCACTTTTTGAAGGTTGCCTTTTCTCCAAAATCCTATTTTGAGAAATATTCAAATAACACATATTTCAAAAACAGTACAAAAAGTTGTCCCAAATATTTTTGAAATAAATCTTAAAATAAACTAGATGAAATTTGAGAGAGGTAGGAAAAAGAATCAACTCATTTGGAGTTTTATTTTAAAAGATATAGCCAGTCAAAGATTAGTCAAAGTTCTGTTTTTAATAAAACCAGAAAAGAAAACGTTTCGGGGAAAATACGCTTTCGAAGCAGAGGAGACGTACTCGGGACTTTGCGCTTTCACTTAACCAGAGAGGACGGGCGCGCGGGTCACTGACAGTGGGTCCAGGGGGCCCACTGGTCAGGTTTGACTGGTCTTCCCTCCCTCCTCTCTCTCTGCCCGAACGATGGCGGGACTCCGGCGATCGCCGTCGATGAACGGCAGCTCCCCACGGGGTCCCGAGGGCAGGGATGGATCCGCCAGACCGGGGCGGTCCTCCCGGTGGGCGCTAGGCAGGTGGGGACGGAGGAAGTCACCGGCAGGGAGCTCCGCGGCGGACGGTGGTTCGGGAGCAAAGTGGGCTTCGGGCTATGGTGGTCCTTGGTCGAGGCTGAGGCGCTAGGCAGCTCCGCAAGACTATGGGGAGACGCGTGGTGGCGTTGGATGGGCGGGGGAGGGCCTGGCTGCGACGTATTGCACCGGAGCTCGGCGTGCGGCCGATCTGGCCGGAGACGAGGAAGAAGACCCCTCCGGGTCGATTGCTGGCTGCGGGAGTACTATGGGGGTGGCCTGGGGTTGCCTGAGTGCTCGGTTGAGCTCGGGGTCCCCTTATATAGGCGCTCGAGGTCGGTCCCACGGCGGCCGTGGATAGGATCGCCGGCGACCGCTGTCCTATGGTTGCAGGGCTATGTGGCGGCGACGAGCGCGTGCCGACGGCTTGCGTATAAGCTCGGGCTGTTCCCAGGGGGCAGCTGGCGCGCGCGGGTGGCTTGGGCGGCGCCGACCACGGCAGAGCCCGCTGCCGACGCCGGCGTGCCGCCAAGGGAGCCCTGACGGCGGCGCTGTAGGGCGCCAGGGAGGCTTGGAGGGTTCTGGTGAGTGGGCGAGTGCAGGGCGTGGCTCTGCAGGCGAGCAAGGGCCAGGGGTGCGACGCGGCGACCCGTGCGCACGCACGTGCAAAACGCGCGCTCTGGCCGCGCCCAGAGCACGCACACCAGGTGCTCGACGAAATGCCAGCGCGTGCTAGAGAGCTTGGGTGATGCTGGTAGTTAACAGGCCAGGGTTAGGGATAGCTAGGAGGTTAGTGGACATGCTGGATGGGTCAGGGGCTCAAGCTCACATGCAAACTAGAAAACATGCCAAAACTGTTCCTGCACACAGGGTGTTCGACAGAATGCCATGGGCATCTAGGCAACTCTTGGGGTGGCCAAAATCTCCAGTTCCTAGTCTCTTTAGGAGCTAAAGAAGGTGGTAAGGTTAGTTTGGCAAAAACAGAAATTTGTTAGTGCAAGTTTTTGAGAAAACCAGTTTTGGGCAGAAACTAAAGGCTATCATTGCATGCACTAAAAATACTCCAATGGGTCCAATCTCCTGGACTTAAGGGTTTGGTAGGGAGGAACTATAAGTAGGAAAAAGCTCATGGGCACTAGAGCAAAATAAAATAGGGTTGCAGTACAAATCACCAAACTGGAGCAGAATGAAGATGAGGATGATTCACTCAAATTTTTCAAAGAACAACACTGGGTTTTTGCATGAAGTTGAATTATGAGCATCTACTGACATCTCCAAACACTTGGAAGAATTTTTAGAAGAATATTTAAATAGGTTGTAGTGCAAAAATACCTACTGGACCAGATTTGAAAAATTGATGTAGAGCTCAAAATCTCCAATGACCAAAGGATATTTTTGCATAAAAGTGATGTGGAAACCTCACATGACATCCCCAAATTTTGGTGAAAATTTTAAAAGCATTTATCAAATGGTTGCAGTGCAAAAAGGGGCTCCAAATTTATGAAAGATCATTTTAAAAGAATAAAGCTCATGAAAAATAATTATGCAAATAAATCCACTGATAAAGAATTGTTTTATAAAGAGGGCATACAAGTCCAATAATACTTTTGAAAAGTTTCCACTAGAGGTAAAAACCCACAATATTAAAGAGAAGAGGGGTTCTGAAATCAAAGGAGAAATCCAGAAAAATAAAAATTTAATTTTCTGGCAAAATTTTAATTGATAAAACAAGGTCAAATTTTGGGGTGTTACAGTAACCAGAGGTGATGCACATTTTTCCATGACCTATTTGGGCTTTGAATTAAATCATACTCTATTTGCATTTGGACATTTAAATGCTATAAAATATTTTAAATGTCCAAATAATCATAAACTTAAATGTTTACTGTTGGATATATTCCAAACAGTGGGCTTGAGCAAGTTTCATGATTTTTGGGTTTGTCCTGGTATTTTTAATAAAGCCCACAAGCTACAGAAGAAATAGAAAACATGAAATAAAAGAGAGAGAGAGTTACCTGGCGCTTACCTACAGCCCAGAGGCCCAGCACTGTGCAGCCCAGGAGCTGGCCCAGCCCACCACCGCTGCCAGTCATCCCCCTCCTCTTGCCAGAAGGCAGAGGAGAAGCAGAGCACGCCCCCGCGCGAGCGCGCCACGCCGACAGCAGCCTGCCTGCCTCCCCAACTTTCTAGTTGCGTCGCGGAGCTGCCACGGACCCCTCTGCCTCTTCCCCTCTCTCCCGTGTCTCTCCCTCACCCGCCCTCTCTCCCGAGCACCACCGAGCGGAGCTCGTCGCCGCCGACACCGATCACCGTGGCCACCGGGCCTCCCTCGCCCCGCCATCGTGTTCCACTAGTCCACCGTCGAACACCGCACCCTCAAGTCGGAGATCACATCGTCGGATGCCCCGTGACGCCGCCTTGGAGCTCATCTTCAACCCCCTGCACCGAGCGTCGCCGTCGTCGATTCGCCGTCACCAGCGTGTCCCCGAGCTCTCCGACGATTCCATCGGATGCGCTGTGAGCTTCCCGTCGCTTCCCCCTTAACCCCGTGAAGTTTTTCTCGTCGTAGCCGCCTTTTCCATCGGAGCCGAAGCTCGCCGGCGCCGTGCCTCATCGCCGCCGTGGACACAGCCGCTGCAGCTTGCAGCAGAGCACACCACTGCACTCCGCGTGCTCCCACGAGCCGAGAACACCCACCACCTCTTCCCTCTGTACACTACAACACCGTCCCGGCCAACCCCGTGCGGGCACCGCCGCGGATGTGCTCGTCGCCACTCACTCCGGCGACCCTGCGCCCAGCTTCGTGCTCCCCTAGATGCGGGCGAGCACGGGCTACGCCCCAGTTGCCTCGGCTGCCGCTCTCGTGCCCGTCCGAGGGGTCACCGCCGCGTTTCCAGGTCGCCGGCGTTGAGCTCCGGCGATGCTGATGTGGCAGGGTTAATTAGGCATTAATGACCCGCTTAGTATCCCCCGTGTGGATGACAGTGGGATCGACATGTTTATTTAAGCGGGGTAATTTCCTGGTTAAGATTAGATTATAACCCAGTGGGACCCACGCGTCAGGTTTGACCCGGACCGGGTCTATTGACCTGCTGAGGTCAGCATGACGTAACGCTGACGTAGTAAACTGTTTCTGGATTTTAAATAAATCTAAATGATTTATTTATTTTCAGAAATTTTCCTAAACTTCTAAAATTCATAGAAATTCAACCATAACTCAGAATGAAATAAATTATATATGAAAAATGATCAGAAAAATCCAATATATCCACCTGTACCATTTTCATGCATGTTTGAACAACTTAAAGTTGCTGTATAAGACAATTTGAATAAATGGCATTTGAAATGCCTTACATGGAGTTTGAATTTGAACCTTGGGTTCAAACCAACTTTATTTAATTCGTTGCTAGCTGCATTAGCTCAACTCACATCATATTGCCATGTCATGATCATGCATCATATTGTCGCATTGCATTGATTGTGTTCTTTCTTTGTTGCCGGTGACTGTCCCCTCTCAGTAGACGACGTTCCGACGATGAGTTCGGTGACACCGATGAAGAGCTATATTATCTTCAGAAGTGCCAGGTAAGCAAAACCCCCTTGTTCATTCCGATACAATCCCACTCTCTCGCTCCTGCTCTCTTTTATTGCATTAGGACAACAACGATTCATCTGTTACCTGCTGCGGTAGTTGAACCCCTTTCCTCTACATGACCTGTCATTGCCACAGTAAATAGATGAAACCCACTAGCATGAGTAGGAGTTGTTTGAGCCCTGATGTGCCTACTCATTCCTGCTTGTTTGTCATGCCTGCTATTGCTTAGAGTTGTGTCAGGTCTGATTCATCGGGGATGAATTGGAAAGTTGTGAACATGTCCTACTATTGAGAGCTAAGTGTGTGAATACGATTTGGTAAAGGTAGCGATGAGAGGCCATGTAGGAGTACATGGTGGGTTGTCTCATTGCAGCCGTCCTCAGGAACTGAGTTCTGTGTTTGTGATCCATGAACAGTTACTACCACACATTGGGTTCCGGTAACTCGACCCCTCTCGACTTATTAATCAACTTGATCTCTATCCAGGAGTTGCAACTAGTTTCTGGTGTTTGTAGGTAGTGTTAGTAGTCTACCAAGTGGCACCCGGTACACGTGGGCTTGGGACAGACTAGGCACAGTGGCATGGTGTACCAGGTGGCACCCGGATGGTGGGCTTGGGAACCCTGCTCACATCGTTTGGGGCCGTGAGCGACACCCCGGCCTGATCTCCTTGCGGATGGAACCCGAGTAGGCGATAAACCTGGACTAGAGACTTGTGTGGCTAGTCAGGTTGTGGCGACTCCCTCGCCAGGCTTCCGCTTGAAGGTTGCCGAGATACACAACGTGTACATGGTGGTAAGTGGCGAGAGCGTGTGTGAAGAAGTACACCCCTGCAGGGTTAACATCATCTATTCGAATAGGCGTGTCCGCGGTAAAGGACTTCTGGGTTGCCTCTACAGTTCATAGACAAGTGGAAGTGGATACCCTAAAACGCGCAAGATAAGTGTGAGTGCTATGGATGGCGTTCTCGTAGGGAAACGGGAGCAGATCCATAGTGGTGTATTGATATGGTGAATATGTGGACTCGTGTGCGCCACCTCAAAAGAGTTACTTGCAGTCATAGTTTAGGATAGCCACCGAGTCAAAGCTGGCTTGCTGCAGTCAAACTCCACCCCCTTTGTTGATACTGATGCATATGTAGATAGTTCTGATGTAAGTCTTGCTGGGTACATTTGTACTCACGTTTGCCTATTTTATGTTTTGCAGAGAGACGTCAGTCTCGCTAGTAGTTTTGTGTGGACTTCGACGTTTAGCTTGATACCTCAGCTACGATCTTGTGCCCTCGGCAGGATCTGGTAGATAGTCAGGCTTCTCAGCCTTTTTCATTTGTAGATGTCTGTACTCAGACATGTTAAGCTTCCGCATGTGCTTTGACTTGTGTGCTCTGAATGTTGGGTCATGAGACCCATGTTTGTAATATCTTGCTCCCCGGAGCCTAATGAATAAATACTCTGAGTCATAGAGTCTTGTTGTGATGCCATGTTGTATTTGCACATATCGAGCATATTGTGTATATGATTGAAATGCATGGTATGTGTGGGATCTGACAATCTAGTTGTTTATCCTTGGTAGCCTCTCTTATGGGGAAATGTAGTCTTGTGCTTCCATGAGCCATAGTAGTCTGCTACAGCCCGGTTCACCGGTGTCCTGCTATCCCAGCACTACTGCTCCGGAACACTTGACTGGCCGGCATGTGATTCACTTCGTTCCTGTGTCTGTACCTTCGGGGAAAAGTCACGCGGTGACATCCGGAGTCCTGCCTAGCCTACTACAACCCGGGTTCCCAGAGTCCTGTTAGCCAAGTGCTACAGCCCGGATTCACACACTGCTGACCGACATGCTCGATGTTGATTCATGTATGCCTGTCCCCGCAAGTTAGTGCCACTTTGGGTTCATGACTAGTCATGTCGGCCCAGGTTCTCTGTCATATGGATGCTAGCGACACTATCATATAAGTGAGCCAAAAGGCGCAAACGGTCCCGGGCCAGGTAAGGCGACACCCGTGGGAATACCATGCATGAGGCCGCCAAGTGATATGAGGTGTTACACGCTAGATCGGTGTGACTTAGAATCAGGGTCCTGACAACACCGTACTGTTAAAGGGGGTCGAGGTAATACTAAGGAAACTGATTTCCATGTGATGCTCATCTCAAAATCATACACCTACCCAATCGTTCGAGTGAAGCCATTGGAAATCTCATATCAGTTCAGTCAATTTCTTCAGTGACAGAGACGAAGATCTTCTGGTCTCTGAGGAATTTGTTCTGACTGAGGAGTTAGGAATTGCCAGTGCGGATTGCCTACACACAGTGAGGAACATGATAGCCCTGAGGAATTCGAACCTCAAATCCGACCGTTGGTGTGCCACGCGCCAGCTGTCCAAAATATCCTACCACCTAACGGTCATATCAGACAAGGGAATTTATGTCTTATCATGTCGGGCTGCTCCCTAGGCTATAAATAGCCGCCCCCTACAACCACTAGCTGGTTGGCTACTCCGAGAGAAACTGACACTTGTCATTTGAGAGCATCCCATCCTTCGAGGACTTTGAGCGAAAATCATCAAGTGAGAAAAACCCAAACCTATAAACTCCAAAGTGATTGAGCATCACTGAAGAGATTGTTCCTGTCTGGAACCGACGCTTGTTACCTTTGAGGACTGTGTATCCTCCAGACGGTTAGGCGTCATGGTCTGAGCATCCAAGAGGAATTGTGGATTGCCGAGTGACCAATTCTGTGAAGGTTTGGAAGTCACCTGTGAAGACTTACCACTACTGTTGGGCGAGGTTCGTGTGATCTTATCTCAAGGAGAATACGGTGAGGACTGTGTGTCCGGGACTGTGTGTCCTCGAGTTTGAATACTCAGCCGCTCCAACCAGACGTACAACTGTCACAACAGTTGGAACTGGTCTACCAAATCATTGTCTTCACCAAGACAACTGGTTCTATTTCCTCAACCATTTCATTTCCTCATTTATGTGTTGATGAAGCTGATCATTACTGTTTGAAGACTTTGACTAAAGACATTCTCTAATTCCTCAATCCTATTTCTTCAGTTTGTTTTGTCTTCATCCTAGTTCTCCTATGTTTACGCTTTCTGTACTCTGCGTTTGTCTCTCATTTCATCATGATGACTATGTTGTTGCTCTGTTATGCTTATACCTGAGTACTTATTCCGCTGCAAGTAGTTCTTCGCTTAGGAATTTCCTCACCCTGAAATTCCTCGGTGAAGAATTCATAAAAATTGCCTATTCACCCCCCTCTAGTCGACGTAACGCACTTTCAATTGGTATCAGAGCAAGGTACTCCCTTATTTTGTGTGATTTTGGTTTAACCACATGGAGTTTTATTTATGTCGACTGCAGGTATGATCAAGGTCTTGGTTGGGTGTCCTACCTTTGATGGGACATACTACCCCTACTGGAAGAACAAGATGCGTATGCATCTTGAGGCAATTGATAACGATCTCTGGTACGTTGTGGAAAATGGCGTTCCCTCTGTCACTCCGTCTCTGAATGCTACTGATGTGAAGAGATTCAAGCAACTCGATTCTCAAGCGAAGAATATCATATGTGGCCATCTGAGCAAAGGTCAGTACGGCAGAGTGAGTGCACTGGAAACTGCTAAGCTGATTTGGGACAGGCTGTCCAAGGTCAACGAAGGAGTCTCAACTCAACGTGACTCCCGAGTTGATGTTCTTCGCAATCTCTTCAACTGCTTCAAAAGACTCGACAACGAAAATGTTTGGCAAACCTTCAATCGCCTCACTGACATCTCAAATGAGCTTCAAGCACTTGGTGCCACTGATATCACCGATCATGAGGTGGTGAAGAAATTGCTGAGATCACTTGACACATCATTCGATACCCTAGCACTGATGATTCAAGAACGAGCTGATTACAAGTCACTTGATCCCGCTGATATCCTCGAGAGGCTAAATACTCATGAGTTCCAGCTTGCAAAGAAGGGAGATCTCTATGGACCGAGCTACGGAAGATCACAAGCACTGAAGGCCAAGGCAATATCTGAGTCCGAAGCTAAAGATTCTGGTAGCAGCCTTGGTGATCCTGAAGAATTGAGCCAGGAGCTAGCAATGCTCATGAGGAAATTCCAGAAGTTCTCTCGCCGCGGTCGCTTTGGAAAGTCTTCAAGAAATGATGATTCCTCGTCCCGTGACTACAAAAAGAGAACTTGCTACAAATGCAAGAAACCTGGTCACTACATGTCTGATTGTCCTCTGTGGGAAAAGGAATCAAAGAAGAAGAGTTACAAAGATGACGATTCTGATGACTCGAAGAAGAAGAAATCTTCAAAGTCTTCATCATCAAAATCTTCAAAGTCTTCATCTCACAAGAAGGACAGTTCCAAGAAGGCCCGGGCATTCATTGGCAAGGAAATGGACTCTGAAGCCGAATCTGAGGAAAATGTGGAAGAGGAGGAATCTGAGGAATCTGACTCTGGTGTGGCTAGCCTAGCCCTCGGCACTGCTTACGTCAGCAAGTCCATCTTCAACACTAAAGAAAATGACTTCCCCGACTCTGCTGACAAGAGCGTCGATGAGTATGCTCCCAGCTATTGCTTCATGGCAAAAGGTGCCAAGGTACTCAAACATTCCCCCTCTGACTCTAGTGAGGATGAATCTGATGACAATCTCAAGCCTAGCTATTCAAAACTTGCTAAAATTGCCGTTAAACAACAGAAGGCTTTAGAAAAGATTCAAAATCAACTAGACAGAAGCGATGACCTGTTGGGTGAGGAACTGAATCGAACTAAGACTCTGCCAGATAATCTTCAGAGACTTCAAACTCGGTTTGACAACCTTCAAAATCATCATAACACTCTCTTAACTGATCATAAAAAGCTTTCTTATGAATTTCTTCAGAGAAAGCAAGATCTTGAGAAGTTAAAAGCGAGTTATGAAGATCTTCAGAAGGAAAACGATTCATTGCTTGCTCAACAGATCAGTTCCGCTCAGGAAGAATTTATTCCACCATGTCTGAAATGCATTGAGCGTGAATCTTCTAATTCATCACCTGAATGTTCAAATGCTCCTATTGCTGCAAATTCTTCAAATGTCTCTATGGCTACAAATTCCTCATCTAAGGATACCAGTTGTATCACTGACGATAATGCAGGGCTGAAGGAATTGTATGTGACATGCATTTACAAAAGCCTCAAAGGGCATCAGACTCTATGTGATGTGCTCAAAAAGTAGATCTTGAACAGGAACCCTAGGAAAGAGGGTATTGCCTTTGAGAGGAAACTCAATGCAGATGGGACCTACTAGAAACCTGAACAGTACACCGAAACCTAATGGGTTGCTGCGAAAGGACCTCCTGTAGATCCATGCACTTTATCTGGCTTTACCTTTGATTCTTCATATTCCTCTTAGGAGTCATTTGACTCCAACTATAAACTATTTAAGAATCAGAACGGTGAAGTATTTAATCGATATGTTGGAACTAACTGCAGGAACGGTCCTGCTATGAAGAAAATCTGGGTTCCTAAAAGATGCCTTGAAAATCTTCAAGTGAATGTCATCATGACACCACCAATGAAGAATAGGAACCCCAGATCAAATTCTTCATATGGACCAAATTCTTCTTGTGGATCCAAGTCCTCATATGGACCACATTCTTCATATGGATCAAATTCCTCACATGGATCAAAATCCTCATATGAACTTCATCGTGCTAACACTTCTGTTTCGCAGGGAAAGTCTAAAGGCTATGATTATGTGCATTATTCTTCGAATCATTATGTTCATAAGTCCTCTAAGTATTTCTCTACTTATGCATATGCTTATCCTAACCACTCTTCTGTGAAACGAAGTGCACTGGCTTCAATGCCATCATTTTCTTATGGAGCTTGCAGAATGATGAACTCTTTGCCACCCCTCCAGATGTGGGTGGTGAAGAAAAAGAACTAATCTCTTACGCAGGGTCAGGTCTCCAGACGAACTTACTCGTCTGAAGAATTTGCTGGAGACCTGAATATGCTTGAAAGGACACAAGCTAATCATGAAGAAATGAATCACTCATTTCTCACGTCCTCATATTGCTATATCTGTTACTGTTGATGAAATTGATATCATATTCTTCACTGATGAAGTATATGGGTTCGTAAGTTGCACTAATTCATCTGCAGGATGAACAACCCAAAGCTACTGAGTAGGTCCTCGACAGTGGATGTACAAATCACATGACTGGTGATAGGAGCTTGTTGATGGACACTGATTTGTCACCATCTCATCTGAAGCATATCACCTACGCTGGCAAAGGCAAAAGCAAGGTATTGGGTCTAGGTAAGGTTGCAATCTCAAAGGATAAACACATGGACAAGGTCATGCTTGTTGAGTCCTTAGGATTGAATCTTATGTTTGTCTTAATGCTTTGTGATCTTGATATGGTTGTTGTCTTTGGCAAATTTCGTTGCCTTGTGCTAATGGAATCTGACAACTCCAAAGTCTTCGAAGGCTTTAGAAAAGGAGACTTGTATATTGTTGATTTCTCTGCAGGACCACAGCCTACCACATGTCTACTTACAAAAGCTTCAGAATGTTGGTTATGGCATCGACGACTTGGTCATGCTGGGATGAGGAACTTGCATACACTTGCGAAGAAGAAGCATGTCATTGGCATCGAGGGTGTCAAATTCCTCAAAGATCATCTTTGTGGGGCTTGTGAGGCTGGAAAGATTACCAGAGCCAAGCATCCCTCGAAGACTGATACGTCTCCAACGTATCTATAATTTTTGATTGTTCCATGCTATTATATTACCCGTTTTGGATGTTTATGGGCTTTACTTTACACTTTTATATCAATTTTGGGACTAACCTACTAGCCGGAGGCCCAGCCCGAATTGCTGGTTTTTTGCCTATTTCAGCGTTTTGAAGAAAAGGAATATCAAACGGAGTCCAAACGGAATGAAACCTTCGGGAGCGATCTTTTTGGAACAAACACAATCCAGAGGAATTGGAGTGGAAGTCAGGAAACAAGCGAGGTGGCCACGAGGGTGGAGGGCGCGCCCACCCCTACTGGGCGCGCCCCCTGCCTTGTGGGCCCCTCGAGCATCCACTGACCTACTTCTTCCTCATATATATACACACATACCCTGAAACCTTTGGAGAGCACCACGAAAAACTATTTCCACCGCCCTAACCTTCTGTATCCGCAAGATCCCATCATGGAGCCTTCGCCGGCGCTCCGCCGAAGGGGGAATCGACCACGGAGGGCCTCTACATCATCTCCAAGGCCTCGCCGATCATTTGTGAGTAGTTCACCACAGACCTTTGGGTCCATAGTTATTAGCTAGATGGCTTCTTCTCTCTCTTTGAATCTCAATACAAAGTTCTCCATGATCTTCTTGGAGATCTATTTGATGTAACTCTTTTTGCGGTGTGTTTGTCGAGATCCGATGAATTGTGGGTTTATGATCAAGTTTATCTATGAGAAATATTTGAATCTCCTCTAAATTCTTTTATGTGTGATTAAGTTATCTTTGCAAGTCTCTTCGAATTATCAGTTTGGTTTGGCCTACTAGATTGATCTTTCTTGCAATGGGAGAAGTGCTTACCTTTGGGTTCAATCTTGCGGTGTCCTTTCCCAGTGACAGCAGGGGCAGCAAGGCACGTATTGTATTGTTGCCATCAAGGATAAAAAGATGGGGTTCATATCATATTGCATGAGTTTATCCCTCTACATCATGTCATATTTCTTAATGCGTTACTCTGTTCTTATGAACTTAATACTCTAGATGCATGCTGGATAGCGGTCGATGTGTGGAGTAATAGTAGTAGATGCAGGCAGGAGTCGGTCTACTTGTCACGGACGTGATGCCTATATACATGATCATGCCTAGATAATCTCATAATTATTCGCTTTTCTATCAATTGCTCGACAGTAATTTGTTCACCCACCGTAATACTTATGCTATCTTGAGAGAAGCCACTAGTGAAACCTATGGCCCCCGGGTCTATCTTTATCATATAAGCTTTCAATCTACTTTTATTTGCATCTTTACTTTTCCAATCTATATCATAAAATACCAAAAATATTTATCTTATCATATTATCTCTATCAGATCTCACTTTCGCAAGTGGCCGTGAAGGGATTGACAACCCCTTTATTGCGTTGGTTGCGAGTTCTTGTTTGTTTGTGTAGGTGCGTGGGACTTTTGAGGAGCCTCCTACTGGATTGATACCTTGGTTCTCAAAAACTGAGGGAAATACTTACGCTACTTTGCTGCATCACCCTTTCCTCTTCAAGGAAAACCAATGCAAGCTCAAGACGTAGCAAGAAGGATTTCTGGCACCGTTGCCGGGGAGGTCTTCGCTCAAGTCAAGACATACCAAGTACCCATCACAAACTCATCTCCCTCGCATTACATTATTTGCCATTTGCCTCTCGTTTTCCTCTCCCCCACTTCACCCTTGCCGTTTTATTCGCCCTCTCTTTCCCAACCTCCTCTCTCTTTCACTTGCTTTTTGTGTGCTCGTGTGTCAGTTTATCTTCGTTGTTATGGCTAGTCCTCCTATTATCGTTAATATTCCCAATCATGAAGTTCTCAAATTGAAACAAAGGGAGGGAGAAAATTTAAAAGATGCTTGGCATAGAATTTGCAATGCTCAAAATAGATCTACTAGGAAGCAATCTACTTCCGTTCTTCTTCGCAATTTTTATGTAGGCATTACTCCGTGGAATAGATATATTCTTGATACCACTACCGGAGGAAATTTCTTGGGTAGCCATAGTTTTGATGCTTATAATGCCATGTTAGATTTGTTTGGTCCACCCCCTCTTTTGGTTAATGGAACTGTTTTAACATTGGAACATGTGATGCAAAGGCTTGAAATTATTGAAAATAAAGTTGCCACTGTTGAGTTAATTGAAAATTTGGATAAAAAGATCCACAATCAAATTACCCAATATGGATCTAGGGTTGGAGTTACCTTGAAATTTTTTAAAGAAAAAGAACCTATAGTTAATGAAAGAATAGAACTAGATTCTACAAGAATTGGTAAATTGGAGGACATTATCACCAACTTAGGGTATACCTTTTCATCTGTGAAAAATAACCCAACTCCTCCTATCAAAATTGCCAAGGTCATGTATGTTCCTAAAAATAAGGGTGAATCTTCTAGTAAGGAAAACGCGGACCTCAAATCAGTAAGTGTTCACCCCAATTGTCTCTCTATCATAAAGGAACCTTTTGCTTCAAATGAATTTCTTGATTTTTTGCCTAGGAGTTTAATCATTGCTAAAAGGAAATAAACTCCTGAAAATTACAAGTGCTCTATTTAAGAATTGAGTGCCAAAGATGGCACTACTTAGATCTATCCTCGCTTTTATGCCTAGCTAGGGGCGTTAAACGATAGCGCTAGTTGGGAGGCAACCCAATTTTATTTTAGTTCCTTGATTTTTGCTTCTGTTTAGTAATAAATATTTCATGTAGCTTCTGTTTAGATGTGTTTTCATGTTTTAATTAGTGTTTGTGCCAAGTTAAACCTATAGGATCTTCTTGGATTATGGCTATTTGATCTTGCTGAAAATTCCAGAAACTTTCTGTTCACGAAAACAATTGTTTAAAATCACCAGAACGTGATAAAATACTGATTCCAATTGCAGTACATCAATAAACAAATTATCTAGGTCTTCCTATTTTGGTAGAATTTTTTGAGTTCCAGAAGTTTGCGTTAGTTACAGATTACTACAGACTGTTCTGTTTTTGACAGATCTGTTTCTCGTGTGTTGTTTGCTTATTTTGATGAATCTATGGCTAGTAAAAGAGTTTATAAACCATAGAGAAGTTGGAATATAGTAGGTTTAACACCAATAAAAATAAATAATGAGTTCATTACAGTACCTTGAAGTGGTGTTTTTGTTTTCTTCGCTAACGGAGCTCACGAGAATTTATGTTAAGTTTTGTGTTGTGAAGTTTTCAAGGTTTGGGTAAAGACTTGATGGATTATGGAACAAGGAGTGGTAAGAGCCTAAGCTTGGGGATGCCCATGTAACCCCAAGATATTCAAGGATAACCAAAAGCCTAAGCTTGGGGATGCTCCGGAAGGCATCCCCTCTTTCATCTTCGTCTATCGGTAACTTTACTTGGAGCTATATTTTTATTCGCCACATGATATGTGTTTTGCTTGGAGCGTCTTGTACAATATTAGTCTTTGTTTTTTAGATTCCCACAATCATCCTTGCTGTACACACCTTTTGGGGGAAACCCACTTGATTGGAATTTAGTAGAATACTCTATGTGCTTCACTTATATCTTTTGAGCTAGATAACTTTTGCTCTAGTGCTTCACTTAAATCTTTTAGAGCACGGCGGTGGCTTAATTTTGTAGAAATTGTTAATCTCTCATGCTTCACTTATATTATTTTGAGAGTCTCTTAGAACAGCATGGTATTTGCTATGGTTATAAAATTGGTCCTAGAATGATGGGCATCCAAGTTGGGTATAATAAAAACTATCATAGAAAGTGAATTGGATGCTATGATCAATTTGATACTTGATAATTGTTTTGATATATTAGAGGTGGTGATATTAGATTCATGCTAGTTGGGTGATTATGAACTTAAAGAATACTTGTGTTGAAGTTTGTGATTCCCGTAGCATGCACGTATGGTGAACCGCTTTGTGATGACGTTGGAGCACAATTTTATTTATTGATTGTCTTCCTTATGAGTGGCGGTCGGGGACGAGCGATGGTCTTTTCCTACCAATCTATCCCCCTAGGAGCATGCGCGTAGTACTTTATTTTCAATGACTTGTAGATTTTTCCAATAAGTATATGAATTCTTTATGACTAACGATGAGTCCATGGATTATACGCACTCTCACCCTTCCACCATTGCTAGCCTCTCTTGTGCCGCCCAACTTTCGCCGGTACCATACACCCACCATATACCTTCCTCAAAACAGCCACCATACCTACGTATTATGGAATTTCCATAGCCTTTCCGAGATATATTGCCATGCAACTTTCCACCGTTCCGTTTATTATGACACACATCATCATTGTCATATTGCTTTTGCATGATCATGTAGTTGACATCGTATTTATGGCAAAGCCAGCTTCATAATTTTCATACATGTCACTCTTGATTCATTGCATATCCCGGTACACCACCGGAGGCATTCATATAGAGTCATATCTTGTTTTAAGTATTGAGTTATAATCTTGAGTTGTAAGTAAATAAAAGTGTGATGATCTTCATTATTAGAGCATTGTCCCAGTGAGGAAAGGATGATGGAGACTATGATTCCCCCACAAGTCTGGATAA
The DNA here is from genome assembly GCF_018294505.1 of Triticum aestivum. Classification (NCBI taxonomy): domain Eukaryota; kingdom Viridiplantae; phylum Streptophyta; class Magnoliopsida; order Poales; family Poaceae; genus Triticum; species Triticum aestivum. Next base: position 106,841,351 of record NC_057799.1, on the reverse strand, counting down.
GACTTCGGACTTTACAAAAAAAGGGCCAAAAAAAAAAGAGAAAGGCCAAATAAAAAAATAAAAAAGAGAGAAAAAGAGAGAAGGGACAATGCTACTATCCTTTTTGCCACACTTGTGCTTCAAAGTGGCACCATGATATTCATGATAGAGAGTCTCCTATGTTGTCACTTTCATATACTAGTGGGAATTTTTCATTATAGAACTTGGCTTGTATATTCCAATGATGGGCTTCCTCAAAATGCCCTAGGTCTTCGTGAGCAAGCAAGTTGGATGCACACCCACTTAGTTTCTTTGTTGAGCTTTCATATATTTATAGCTCTAGTGCATCCGTTGCATGGCAATCCCTACTCACTCACATTGATATCTATTAATGGGCATCTCCATAGCCCGTTGATATGCCTAGTTGATGTGAGACTATCTTCTCCTTTTTTGTCTTCTCCACAACCACCATTCTATTCCACATATAGTGCTATGTCCATGGCTCACGCTCATGTATTGCGTGAAAGTTGAAAAGGTTTGAGATTATTAAAGTATGAAACAATTGCTTGGCTTGTCATCGGGGTTGTGCATGATTAAATACTTTGTGTGATGAAGATAGAGCATAGCCAGACTATATGATTTTGTAGGGATAACTTTCTTTAGCCATGTTATTTTGAGAAGACATGATTACTTTGATTAGTATGCTTGAAGTATTACTATTCTTATGTCAATATGAACTTTTATTTTGAATCATTTGGATCTGAACATTCATGCCACAATAAAGAAAATTACATTGAGAATTATGCTAGGTAGCATTCCACATCAAAAATTCTGTTTTTATCATTTACCTACTCGAGGACGAGCAGGAATTAAGCTTGGGGATGCTTGATACGTCTCCAACGTATCTATAATTTTTGATTGTTCCATGCTATTATATTACCCTTTTGGATGTTTATGGGCTTTATTTTACACTTTTATATCATTTTTCGGACTAACCTACTAACCGGAGGCCCAGCCCGAATTGCTGTTTTTTTTGCCTATTTCAGTGTTTCGAAGAAAAGGAATATCAATCGGAGTCCAAATGGAATGAAACCTTCGGGAGCGATCTTTTTGGAACAAACGCAATCCAGAGGACTTGGAGTGGAAGTCAATAAACAAGCGAGGTGGCCACGAGGGTGGAGGGTGCGCCCACCCCTACTGGGCGCGCCCCTGCCTCGTGGGCCCCTCGAGCATCCACCGACCTACTTCTTCCTCCTATATATACCCACGTACCCTGAAACCTTCGGAGAGAACCACGAAAAACTATTTCCACCGCCGTAACCTTCTGTATCCGCGAGATCCCATCTTGAAGCCTTCGCCGGCGCTCCGCCGGAGGGGGAATCGACCATGGAGGGCCTCTACATCATCTCCAAGGCCTCTCCGATGAGTTGTGAGTAGTTTACACAGACCTTCGGGTCCATAGTTATTAGCTAGATGGCTTCTTCTCTCTCTTTCAATCTCAATACAAAGTTCTCCTTGATCTTCTTGGAGATCTATTTGATCTAACTCTTTTTGCGGTGTGTTTGTCGAGATACGATGAATTGTGGGTTTATGATCAAGTTTATCTATGAGAAATATTTGAATCTCCTCTGAATTCTTTTATGTGTGATTAAGTTATATTTGCAAGTCTCTTCGAATTATCAGTTTGGTTTGGCCTACTAGATTGATCTTTCTTGCAATGGGAGAAGTGCTTAGCTTTGGGTTCAATCTTGCGGTGTCCTTTCCCAGTGACAGCAGGGGCAGCAAGGCACGTATTGTATTGTTTCCATCGAGGATAAAAAGATGGGGTTTATATCATATTGCATGAGTTTATCCCTCTACATCATGTCATCTTTCTTAATGTGTTACTCTGTTCTTATGAACTTAATACTCTAGATGCATGCTGGATAGCGGTCGATGTGTGGAGTAATAGTAGTAGATGCAGGCAGGAGTCGGTCTACTTGTCACGGACGTGATGCCTATATACATGATCATGCCTAGATAATCTCATAACTATTCGCTTTTCTATCAATTTCTCGACAGTAATTTGTTCACCCAACGTAATACTTATGCTATCTTGAGAGAAGCCACTAGTGAAACATATGGCCCCCGGGTCTATCTTTTATCATATAAGTTTTCATCTACTTTTATTTGCATCTTTTACTTTTCCAATCTATATCATAAACATACCAAAATATTATCTTATCATATTATCTCTATCAGATCTCACTTTCGCAAGTGGTCGTGAAGGGATTGACAACCCCTTTATTGCGTTGGTTGCGAAGGTTCTTGTTTGTTTGTGTAGGTGCGTGGACTTCTAAGGAGCCTCCTACTGGATTGATACCTTGGTTCTCAAAAACTGAGGGAAATACTTACGCTACTTTGCTGCATCACCCTTTCCTCTTCAAGGAAAACCAACGCAAGCTCAAGACGTAGCTAAGACTATCATGACCACTTCTCGTCCCTTTGAATTACTTCATATGGATCTATTTGGCCCTACTCATTATGCCACGTTCTCTATTCTGCATCATTATATGGATTGTCATAGTTTATGACTATTCTCGGTTACACGTGGGTGCATATTATCACTTACAAAAATGAAGTGCAAGAAGTCTTCACACGATTTTCCTCAAGGGCTTCAACTAACTTCGGTGTGAAGATCAAGTATATCAGGAGTGATAATTGAACCGAGTTCAAGAACACTAGCCTCGATGAATATCTTGACATGCTTGGTATTACTCACGAATTATCTGCTCCTTATACTCATCAGCAGAATGGCGTCGTGGAGCGCAAGAACGGGACTCTTGTTGAGATGGCTCGCACCATGCTTGATGAATACGAGACACCTCAGCGCTTCTGGCCTAAAGCAATTGATACTGCGTGCCACATCCTCAACAGGGTATATCTTCACAAATTCTTCAAAAAGACCTCATATGAACTCCTCACTGACAAGAAACCCAATGTAAGTTATTTCAAAGTCTCCAGTGCTAAATGCTGGATTAGAGATCCTCACCATCACTCTAAATTTGCACCGAAAGCACATGAGGGTTTTATGCTTGGTTACGGAAAGGACTCGCACACCTACAGAGTCTTCAACATCAATCATCACAAGGTTGTTGAAATTGTAGATGTGCGGTTTGATGAAACTAATGGCTCGCAAAGAGAGCACCTACCTCCTGTGCTAGATGAAATGTCACCTGAGGAATCCATCAAGTTCAAAGCTACTGAGGATGTCATCCCTACCGAAGAATCTGCTGAAGAAGTCATTCCTGATCGTGAAGAAAATCATGCTGGTGATGCTGAAGAAACTGGTCATGAAGAAACTGTTGGGCCTAAGCAAAGTCGTCAACCCACACATGCTCGCATTGCAAACGAAGTGCAAGTCGAGAAGATCATCGATGACATTCGTGCACCAGGTCCCCTCACGCGCTCAAAAGCTTCACATTTATCTAACTTTTGTGGGCATTTTGCATTTGTCTATCACAGAGCCCACTAAAGTAGATGAAGCATTCATGGAATCCAAGTGGATTCAAGCCATGCAAGATGAATTGCATCAATTCGAGCTCAACAATGTGTGGGAGCTTGTCAAGCGACCAGACCCACGCAAGCACAACATCATCGGTACCAAATGGATCTACCGCAACAAACAAGACGAAAATGGCCTCGTGGTGAGGAATAAGGCTCGTCTTGTAGCTCAAGGCTACACACAGGTTGAAGGAACTGATTTCGATGAAACTTTTGCACCTGTTGCTAGACTTGAGGCTATTCGCATATTGCTTGCTTATGCTAACCATCATAATATCATCTTACAACAAATGGATGTGAAAAGTGCATTCCTCAATGGTAAGCTTGAGGAAGAAGTATATGTTGCTCAACCACCAGGTTTTGAGGATCCAAAATTTCCAGATCACGTCTACAGACTCAACAAGGCCCTCTATGGCCTCAAGCAAGCACCTCGGGCGTGGTATGACACACTGAAGGAATTCCTCATGAAGAAAGGCTTCAAACCTGGTTCACTTGACCCAACTCTTTTCACCAAAACATATGATGATGAATTATTTGTGTGCCAAATATATGTTGATGATATTATCTTTGGCTGTACTAACCAACGTTACAGTGATGAATTTGCCTATATGATGAGTGAAGAATATCAAATGTCTATGATGGGAGAATTGAAATTCTTCTTAGGTCTTCAGATTCGTCAACAATACAATGGCATATTCATATCTCAGGAGAAATACCTCAAGGATGTGTTGAGGAAATTCGGCATGCAAGATTGCAAAGGCGTCAAAATTCCTATGCCCACAAATGGCCATCTATGCACTAATGAAAATGGTAAAGACTTCGATCAAAAGGTATACCGCTCCATGATTGGCTCTTTATTGTACCTATGTGCATCTAGGCCGGATATTATGCTTAGTGTTTGCATGTGTGCCCGATTTCAAGCTACACCGAAGGAATCACACCATAAGGCTGTGAAGCATATTCTTCGATATCTAGCTCACACACCAACACTTGGATTATGGTATCCCAAGGGCTCTTCCTTTGATCTCATTGGATATTCAGACTCTAACTATGCTGGCGATCGGGTGGACCGCAAGTCAACGTCAGGCACATGCCATTTCCTCGGATGATCCTTGGTATGTTGGTCCTCGAAGAAGCGGAACTGCGTATCACTCTCCACTGTAGAAGCTGAGTATATTGCTATGCTCAATTACTATGGATGGAGCAAACACTCAAGGACTATGGCATCAACGTGAAGAATGTGCCACTCTACTTCAACAACGAGAGTGCTATCAAGATTGCTCACAACCCAGTTCAGCACTCGAAGACAAAGCACATCTAGATTCGTCATCATTTTCTTTGTGACCATGTGTTGAAGGGCGACATCTCCATCGACCATGCAAGTACTAAAGACCAGCTGGCCGATATATTCACAAAGCCCTTGGAGGAGAAGAGATTTAGCAAGTTGTAGTGTGAGCTAAATATCCTAGAATCTTCGAATGTTCTTTGAAAAGGACACACATCCTAACACTTATGCTGACTTGATGACTTAGATGTGCAACACACGAAGTAACGTTTTTCTTCAATCAATGAAGACTAACCCTCTAAGTGTGAAGAAATTGATTATCAGAACCCTACGAGAATTATACGCGGTGTCTGAAATCAGCTTTCTTATACGTGGGTTACGCCACCAACCAAAGTTCAAAATCTTCAATTTGAGTTTTTCTTCTTTTTGAAATTCCTCACTTTTTCAAATTCTTCAACCTTGCATTGTCTTCACTCTTTCCATCATTGTTCTTCATTTGACTATATATATATATGAGTTTGTGTCCTCTACAACATTCACTTATTGCTAATTTTTCAAGTTGATTTTTCTGCTAAGTGAATGTGATTGGACCCTTCCCCCTCTATGCTAAACTCAACCCACTCTGTTCACAAATTCTCCATGTGCGTTCTATTTGAAACTCGTTCAAATTCTTCACTGTGTCCTTGTCAGCTGAAGAAATTGCGAACGACACTTTAAAATATACTTATCTGAAATTTTCAGCTTTTGCCGCTCAAACCGTTACGCATTCCACGGTATACTTATCTATTCACCCACGATCTCACATGATCTCCACTTCTCAGTATGTGGGTGACACATGTCGTGCGAATGAGAAGGGTCAGGGGCACATTCGTCCAAATTCTTTGGGCGAACAGTTATTCACCTCCGCTATAAATACCCCCTTCCCTTCCTCATTTCACTTTTACTCCGCTCGAACTCACTCCCCCGCTCAAGCTTCTCAAGCCCTAGCGCCACTGCTACCTCCATCATCGCCTATGAGGAAGAGCTTCACTGCCTCGACCTTGTCACCGTCGTACTCGCGCCGGCCGCGGAAATCTTCCCTCCGCCGCCGCCGTAGATGTCTTCCTCCGCCAAGTTAGGGCGTGGAAGATCCGAGCCGACGAACTTCTAAATCTACACCTCTTGTTCCTCATGTTCTTCATCAAGGGTAATTAAAAGTTGCTTTTACCACATTTATTCTACTAATGATTTTCATCAAATCTTCAAAAGGTGTTTATTCTTCAACCTCCACACTCTAAACACCTAGCACAAATCTTCAGTTTTGATTTGTTTCTCTAAGTGATGTTTTTCTTCATGATTCCTCAATTGTGTGAATCTCACGACCCGCACAACTCTAGAACCTAAGACAAAGAACGCTTAGTGAAATTCTTCAAGACACATCGGGTCAATTTCCTAAAACTTGTTCAATTTTACAAAACCTTCTGAGAACGCATATGACCTCTCCAAATTCTTCGCACCTATACTCTGTTCACAGGTACACATGTCTGCTGCTGAAACTAGGTTCTCATCAACTTAACTCATTTGCAGCATTACTTGAAGAAAAGCTGCACACTTCTTCAGAGAACTCAATTATGAAAATTCCTCAGCTGAAGAAAATGGCTGATGGCAAACGTCTCCAGAAAGGAGGAAAGAAGCTTGAAGTCAATACTGCCTTTGAGATCCCTGCGGATATCTATGCAGGGTACTGCACACCTGATGAGGCAACTCATGGCAAGGAGATGAAGAATGAGCGCAAAGTGCGCATTCAAAGGATCGAAAGAAGATGGGAAAGAGAATGGAGGGAGTACAGATATGTCACGCCCAAATACATGAAGAAATTCGCTCTTAACCCTCCATGCTCAAGACCTCCTCTGGCACCTGGCCAAAGAGCTGATCCAACAAGCCTTAAACGTGGTGAGGATTATGCTGATGAATGGGCCAGGTGGCAAGCTAAGTTGGCCAAGCAGGCCAAAGAAGCAGTGAAGAAATTTAATGAGGATTCTGCTGCTGCCGCTACCGCTGCTGAGGCTTCTTAAAGCAAGAAGTCTATGCCAAAGAAGCCAGCCAAGAAACCAACTTCCTCAGCAATGCCCTCACGGCCAAGTTCTTCTTCAATGCCCTCACGGCCAAGCTCCTCTGTGCCACCAAGGCAAATTCCTCAAGCTGCCCCGGTTCCTCAAGCTGCACAAATTCCTCGGGCTTCAAAACCCTCAGCTCCTCCGGCAAAGTCCTCAGCACCTGTGCATCTCGCCACGTGCCAAAGTACCACTGGCATATCAATTGCCTCAGGAGCTTCAGCAAGTTCTTCAGCTCATCCTTCATCAACCGATCCCACACTGCTGAAGACCAAGGCCACTGCTGGATGAGGCACTAGACCAAGTCCTCACAAGAAGCAGGTGGTCTTTCAAACTCCATCGGATGATGAGGCTGATGATGATGAATTAGCTGATATCATCAAGGACAGACAGCAGCGGGCCGCTAGAGCCAAAGGGAGTGTTGTGCCCCTTCTACTGGATCTGAAGAAGATCCTGGATTTCATCGATCTTTGGCACAAAGATCCAAATGCTCCAATGCCAGAGCTGGGCCTCACTCCTGGACAAAGTCACATGGTGACGGCATTCATAACTGAAGAGAAATGGAAATATGATCAAGCCAGAGTGGCTAAGAAAGCGCAGTACAAGAAGCAGTGCTATCTAAACGACAATGTCCTCAGCCTATCACCTGACCAACTCCTCGCTCTACAAGCTGATATCAGAAAGCTTAGCGATGAATTTGACGCCTACAAGGCAGAATGGCAAGGAGCCAAGGTCAGATTCGTCAAACTGACGAAGAAATTCACTTCAAGTGATGCTGCTCCTGTGCACATTGAAGTCATTCCGGCTGAAGCATCTGCACAAGCCACTGAAGGAAATGCCAGCACCGCTGATGAAAATCAAGCTGCTGATGAAACTGCAAGTACCAGGGCTGCTAAAGAAATTCCAGCCTCTGAAGAAACTGCCAGGGCAACCACTAGTGTTGCGCCTGAAGAATCTGCCAGGCCAACTGAAGACTCTGTTGCTGCGCCTGAAGAAATTGCTCAAGACAGGCCAACTGCATCAGTTGTGCCTGAAGAAATTGATCCTCTTCCCTCTGCTCTGCCTGCACCAACACCAAGCCCAATTCTTCCTTCAGCTCTGGAAGTGAAGTATACCAAAGCAGCGGAGCGAGCTGCTCTGAAGAAGAGGAAAGCATCAGCTGCCTCAGAATCTTCTGCCCCCAAGAAGGCGAAGATTTTGACAAGTTCAATTGATAATACCATTGATGTTGTTCCTCTTGCAAGCATGCCATCAAAGAAACTTGTTCCTTATGGTGAAGAATATCAGATTCCTGAAGAATCTGCTGAAGAAGATCCCTCTGCTGCTTCCACAAAGCAGATGGATGAAGAAATTGAAGTTGAGACTTTCACTTCAACTCCCCAGGTATCATCGCCAACGCCTCAGTTTACTGCTGAAGAGGCCGACGTTGAAGAAATGGAAGTGGATGAGGATGTGGACATTGGCTGCACCACTCGTGTGATGAACGATGATTTTTCTGGATAGTCAACACCCCAATTCTCCTCTGTTCACACCACTACAGCAAATTCCTCAGTCCCCAGCACCAACAGAAGTTCAGATGGGCTCTGAAGAAATCCATAATGCCCCTTCCATTCATGAAGAAATTCCATCCACTAGTGCTGATGAAAATGCTGCTGAAGAAATGGAGGCCCATGCTGCAAATGAAGCAGAAACTGAAATTCCTCAGCCCGCGGTCCAGAAATTGAAATTCCAGAGGTTATTCTTCAAATCACTGACACTCCTCAGCCACAGCCGAAGAATCCATTTTCCAAAACTCCGAAGTTCAAGGCTGATGCCTTCTTCAATGAGCATGTATTCTTCACTGATTACAATCCCTATGATTCTGCTCGTCTGAGGAGGAAGCGCTTCTGGACAGCTAGTCAAGCAAATTTCTATTCTTCAGTACTTTTCAACAAGGATAAAGTCTTCGACCATGAGAATATTCCTCACTTGGATATGGAATCACTGCCTTGCTTCATGCCACTCCTCGCTGCCATTCATGATGTTGGCCTGCTCAATTTCTGCACTGACATTTGCGATTGGCACTACTACAAAAATAGCTATAGCCAATATGGACACTAATGGCGCACTGTACATGTGGTGTGCCATTACTAAATACTAATGGCGCACCATGTGTTGGTGCGCCATTAGTGTGCAAATACTAATGGTGCACCACATCCACGGTGCGCCATTAGTAAAAAAAATTCTTTTAATTTTTTCAAAACTACTAATGGCGCACCGTGGGAGTGGTGCGCCATTACTAGTTGTGCGCCATTACTAGTTCAACTAGTAATGGCGCACCACTCCCACGGTGCGCCATTAGTAATTATGTTTCAATTTTTTTTTCAATTTTTTTTATTTTTATTTTTTAAACTACTAATGGCGCACCGTGGGAGGGGTGCGCCATTACTAGTTCAACTAGTAATGGCGCACCCCTCCCACGGTGCGCCATTAGTAATTTGGCCCAACCATTCCCCCGAATGCACCCCCCCCCCCCCGTGGACCGCCTTTTCAGTTTGAAAAAATAAAAGAAAATAAGATTCCCATGTGATATGTGGTCTAGTTGTTAGCAAAATTTACAAACATGAATTTTCGACTTTTTTGCAAAATCTCTCGAGAATTTTTAAAAATGGGCATAACTTTTGCATACGAACTCGGATGAAAAAGTTTTTTATATGAAAAATCATCTACTCGAAAAGTTACATCCGAATTTAATCGGGGGAACCCCGTTAAACATTTTCAAAATCCTCAAAAACCTAACAGAAAAAAAGATACGGGGCTTTTAAGATCTGGAGAGGCAAAAAAATTCAAAAAATTCAAAAAAAAATCAAACTTACTAATGGCGCACCTGCCCATGGTGCGCCATTACTATCTTCCCGCCTTCAAAATTCAAAATAAATCAAAAAAATAAAAAAAGTTACTAATGGCGCACCTGCCCGTGGTGCGCCATTAGTATCTGCCCGCCTTCAAAATTCAAAATAAATAAATAAAAAATAAAAAAACAGTTACTAATGGCGCACCTGCCCATGGTGCGCCATTAGTATCTTCCCGCCTTCAAAATTCAAAATAAATCAAAAAAATTTAGTAATGGCGCACCTGCACACGGTGCGCCATTACTATGCCGTATATATGGCTGGGCGTGTCCTCTCCTCCTTACCTCTTCATTCTTCTCCTCCACTCCACCTCTCCTCCTCTCCTCCACTCCATCTTCCCTTCTCTCCTCCACCATACTACCCTCCTCCTCTCCGGCGACCTCCTCCTCGTCCTCTCCGGCGACCTCCTCCTCCTCTCCGGTGACCTCCTCCTCCCTCCTCTCCTCCCCTCCCCTCCCCTAACGGTTTCTCCTCCCTCCTCTCCGGTGAGCTCCTCCTCCCTCCTCTTTGGTGAGCTCCTCCTCCCTCCTCTCCGGTGAGCTCCTCCTCCCTCCTCTCCTCCCATCCCCTCATGGTTTCTCCTTCCTCCTCTCCGATGCTCCGGTGAACTCCTCTCCGGCGACCTCCTCCTCCTCTCCGGCGATGTAGGCGAGCACCTCTCCGGTGACCTCCTCCTCCTCCTCTCCGGCGAACTCCTCTCCGGCAAAAGAACACGGCAAAAGAACGTACAAGATGGGCAAAAAAATAATATCGTGCAAAAAAACGAGCAAAAAATGGGCAAAAAAATCGCGATCCAGATCCAAATTCAAAATTCAGAAATAGCAATGGCGCACGGTGGGGGTTAGACGGTGCGCCACTACTATTTTCCCGCCTTCAAAATTCAAAAATACTAATGGCGCACCATGGCCTATACAAATGGCGCACCAGTGGCCTATACTAATGGCGCACCAGTGGTGCGCCATTAGTATACCAGATACTAATGGCGCACCACTGGTGCGCCATTAGTAAAAAATACTAGTGGCATGATGCTAGTGGCGCACCAGTAGTGCGCCATTAGTAGGCAAAACTGGTGCGCCACTAGTAGGCCTTTTCCTAGTAGTGTGGAATGAAGAACTCATTCTTCAATTCTATGTGACGCTACACATCACCGGCAATGCTGAAGATGTGAACTCATGGGTGTTGGACTGAATGACAGAGAACACTCACTATAAGGCACCGGCCACTTAGTTGCTTCATGCCATGCCAGTCAGTCCTCCCCCAGAAGGTGCACGTCTCATCTACTCTGAAACTGAGCTGTCAGATCACTTCATGCAAGTGTTGATGAAGCCGTTGAAGCCTAGTCAAGCCTCTAGGACAAAATTCCTTGTGACGGAATTGCAATATGTGCCAAGGACTGTCTACCGCATCCTGACGAAGACATTGAGTCCAATCAAAGGCCACGATTCTAATGATGAAGAAGTCGTTGGCATCATGAAGAATCTGCTTTTCAATATCATGCACAGTATTCCCGTGAACTACCATGATTTCTTCATGAGGACTTTGGCAAACGTTGCAATGTCCCCATTTGAGTTGAAGCCTTATGCTCCATGGATCATGAGATTCCTCAGATCAAGGTCTTCACTCAACTACAAAGCTGATACACTCAACCATGGCAGCTTCTTGCCCCCAATTGAAGTCCTCAAGTGGACATTTCCCTCAGCTGATGACAAGGGCAAGGCCACTGCTATAATCGATGAGGGCATTCGACCATTGGATGGACAGTTTCGCAAAGCTGCTTCATACTCCACCAATGATGACTCTGCTACTCATGATTCTGCCACTAATGCCTCAAAGCAAAGTCCTCATGCAACAGCTCCAAGGGTGATGACTGATCGTGAGCTTCCCCTCAGTTTTCATCAAAAGGTGGATCGCAATCACAAATCGGTAAAACGTCAGTTTGGTTCTATTCTTCACAACATGACTGCCACATATAATTCAGTGAAGAAGAACCATTACTACCACAATGAAGTTTTTGATAGCACCTGGGCTATACTGTCTCACCTTTACGGTGATGAAGATCTCAAGCAGATGGGCTTCAAGCAGTACTTCGGCTGGTCTAAGCCTCCACTGAAGAAATTCAAGAAAGTTGAAGTTCCTCCTCTGGTGCCCAGCACATATTCTTCATCCCGTGATACTGATGAAAATGAAGATCTGGACAACACTGCGGCAGGCCCTACTCCAACAGACGACCCCAACAACGTTGATGCTCCTCCATCGACCTCGTGATGATATTCTTTAGGGGCGTTGCCGGTGTCCTGGACTAGGGGGTACTCACCACGTCGTCTCCCGATCAGTTAGATTGGGCCGAGGATCCCCATGGCCATATACTCATGGGCCAGTTCGGACAGCTGATGCATACACGAGGAAGATTCCACAAGACTTGGTGATCAAGACAAGGACTCCTCCCCACCGGCGTATTCGGCTAGGACTCTTGTTATCCTAGGCCTCTGGTACATTATATGAACCGAGGCTAGGCTAGTCGATAGATGGGCTAGATTATTATTACTCATCATTGTCGGTGGGAAACGACACCTATGGGATCACAAGAATCCCTACTACGGTTGCGGGGCGCGGGGTGGTGAGAAGAGCAGGACCAACAGTCAGTACAAACACTCGGGTCGTTTACCCAGGTTCAGGCCGCGAGGATGCGTAATACCCTAGTCCTGCTTTGATGTGTATATCTGTGTTCTTGGAGTTCTTGAGCTAGTTACAACGAGCGTAACTTGTCCAAGGGTCCGAATCCTTCTCCTGGATGCCTTGGGACTCCTTTTATAGGCAAGGGGATCGCCACAGTGGCACACGGGAGGTGGCGTCGGGGTACTGTGTCTAAGCCTATCGCTTGTCATTATGGGACAAGATGCATTTAAGCGCCTCTGACGTGTCCCCTCCACTTTATCGCCGCCTCGCCCTACCTTGACACGCGCCTGGGCCAGCGAGGCGGTCAGCGCCATGTAGGCTGGCAGGCTGCTGAGGTGGCGCGGTGGTAGATCCTTCACGAAGATTTGCATGCCACCACGTAGGCACGCACTGAGTTGGCCGAGAAGCCTCATGTCGACATGCAGGCGCCTGCCCAGTTGGTGGGCTGGCAGCTGCATGGGAGCGGTGGTAGAAACTTGGCGGGTGCAGGCCTGGCTATGGCCTCGCGGATGTCCTCGGCAAGGGCCTTGCCGGGGCCCCGGCAAGGGTCTTGCCACGGCGTTGCGGTCATCCCCGGCAATAATCTTGCCGGGGGTCTTGTGGGTTTCCTCGGCAGGGATCTCACCGAGGTTCCTTGTCTTCTAATCCTCTTCTTATTTGAAGTGTTTCTTGTCTTCATAAAGATCTGCATGCCACTATGAAGGCGCCTCCCGAGCCTAGGTCCCAACGTGGTTGGTGGTGTTGGAAAAACTGGGGCTCAAGGGTGGCGCGCTCCGTTGGCATCGGGTGAGCTGCCCCGGCAAGGTCCTTGCCGGGGCCGTGGGGGTCGCCCCGGCAAGGTTCTTGCCTGGGGGAACCATCTTGCCTTCTTGTTCTTTACGCCTCCGTCTTGGCGTTGCTCTGGCCATCTGGCGGCTGTGATTTCCTATCTCCACCCTGCTTAAGTGTGGTCGTGGGCGCGGCTCTGACTGCCCGTGCACAAATAAGGGGTCAAAGGAGCGCCCCTACTTTAGTACACCGACAGGAGCCGCCGGGCCTGGGCCACACATAAGCACGACACGTTGTTGGGCCAGGCCCAAGACGGTGCGCAGGCAGGCGGGGCGGTTTTCACCGCGGTAACTTCCCGTCCGCTGCGCTTCCCCACGACCCGCGTTGAATGCGTGACATGGGGGTCGCGCGCGCGGGTGATCGAAGCATGCTTGCGTCATCCTGCGGTGAAAAGTAAAGAGGCGGCTTGCGTGTCCCTTCGAGACCGCAGGGCCGCCGCTCATTTACTATCCTTACATGGGAACCGTCGCTCCACGCGTCCCATTACACCCGTCTCTCGCGCCACGTACGCCGCATGCACAACGCAGAGCGAATGACAGGCGCGCGGGATACGGGAAGACGTGTGCGCGTGGGTCGATACCCACGCACCTTCAATTGGGTGGGGGAGGGCGGTTGACGGCCTCGCCCGCTGTCACCTTAATGAGCCGGATTGGCTGAAAGGGGCGGCCGAGCCCCGACCCCGCCCCTTTATAAGGAGGGGAGCGGGAGGAACGGTGCCTCTCAGTCCTTCGTCATCCACCTCTCCCCATCCCTGCTCCTTCCTCCCTTCTGTTAGGGCGAGAGGGCGCGTTGATGCTTCATCGGTGGCGGCGAGGGTCTCTGCTAGACAACGCATCACTCCTCCCCAAGAGCTCGTGGCGGCGGAGCCAGCCGTTAGAGGAAGGGGGAGGGGGCGAGGTCGAGGCTGTCGCGGTGCTCGGGGAAGAGGAGTACGGGGCGGCGCGTCGGCCTCGCCTTCGCCAGTGGTCCCTCCCCTAATGGAGGGCCACGTCGGGGACAACCCCTACGAGTTCTTCATCAGGCTGCACCGGCCGGCGCGCCGTCGTCTTCGTCTCCCGACCCCATTTGCTCGGGAGATGGAGCTGGACCCGCCGCAAGCGTTGAGGCTGCACATGAGGGGCTGTGGGAACAACGACACATGGGCCGACGTCGACTTCCCAGCCCCTCACATCATGTACCTTCGCCGTGGGTGGAAGACCTTTGCTCGCATCCACAGCCTGACGGAGGGGCTCATTCTCTATTTCAAATTAATGGAGAATGGCCTCCTCTCCGTCAAGGCCTTTGGGCACTTTGGGACTCTCCTAAGGTGCTGCGTGGAGAGCTCCTCCAATGAAGAAGACTCTTCCTCGAGCAGGAGTGACGAGGAGGACAGCGACAACGGCGACGAGGGTAGCGGGCGGCAGGATGGCGGGTCCGACTAGGCGTCAGGCGCGCCATTCCTGGGCGACACCGGTGACCCCATCATCCGTGTCACCGGCTCCTTGAATTCTTGGGGTCGCCTCTTTGGGTGGCTCGCGTGGGAAGGCCGGAGAAGGCGAAGAAGGCGGGTGGCGTGCCGTCAAGTCGGAGTACGATGGCACCGACGCCTTCGTAGCGTATTGACGGTCCGCTGCCTCATCTTCCAGTTCTTCCTCCGGCACCACCACCACCAGCCCTCTCCCAGGCAGCCGCCGACATGTTCTCTTGGCGCCTTCTGCTGCTCGTACCTCGCCTAGGCGCTCCTTCTGCCCTTTTGCCTTCTTGTTTCATTTCCTGAGGAGTGGGACAAGAAAGGGATTACGGGCACCTTATCTTTTTTCAGTTTGTAAGCCTACGGGCCTTAGCTAGGTTTAAAGCTTGTAACCTCCCTGTTTATGTTTACATTCCGTACGAACTGCACCTGTATGGAACGTATTAATGGAAAAAGGGTGCTTGTCGGGTCTTGTGTGTGTGAGCAAAGCCCATACCAAGGAACAAATCCTTGTCATTTTCAATATAGACATCGTTGCCCGGTAGCAGGCCTTGCCGCTCCCCTACTCCGTTCGACCATACTCACGCCTTTGGCGGAGGCAGGGACGAAGTAGGGGTGGTCCCTACGCTCGCTTCTTTGCCGCCGCGGCTGCAACCAGATTCCGAACAAAGAAGTTCTTGGGTGGTAGGAATGAAGGGAGCACGGCAGTCTCAGAATAAAGCGAGGTTTCATACGTCCCATTCCTTGTACGGAAATGCATAAGAGGAGATAAGAAAGCTTATCTGGATTTGCAGCCCCCCGGCAACCCCAGCTTGCCGCGGGTGGACCTTTGTGTCTTCACCCCATAGCAAGCTTGGCTTGCCGGGCTTGGAGCACCGGCTTGCTCTCTTCCTTCCCCTTGGCGGAAAGTACTTATGTACCCTGCGAACCAAAGAGGATGGACAGGAACAAAGAGACGCAAACTCGACCTCTATGCTAGGGGTTAGCTGCCGCCTAAGCACTATCAACCCTAACAGAGGGAGGACTCAATCTAGCATGCATGCTATAACTTAGGGCGCCAACGCTTCGTTTTATTTATGCTCAGGGTCCGCACCTGGCTTTGTATAGAGGGTTACATGCCTTGCAGGCAAGGCTTATACAAAAAGTGGCATGCGAAGATGCTCGATGTTCCAGGAGTTGTTCACTGGAATGGCATCTTCGGTCTCCAGGCGGACTGCGCCAGGCCTGGTGACTCGTGTTACCCGATAAGGGCCTTCCCACTTCGGCGTCAACTTGTTGGAATTCTTGGCCGACTGAACGTGCCAAAGAACAAGGTCGCCTTCCTCAAAGCTTCGGGCATGAACCTTGAGACTATGGTAGCGGCGCAAGGCTTGCTGGTAGCATGCTGCTCTCACAGCCGCCCAAAGACGATCTTCCTCGAGGAGCGTTGCGTCATCCTGACGCAATCGCTCTTGCTCAAACTCATCGTAAGCGAGCACTCGAGGTGACCCGTATATGAGTTCCGTGGGGAAAACTGCTTCTGCCCCATAAACGAGGGCAAAGGGCGTCTGGCCAGTGGCTCGATTTGGTGTCGTTCTGATCGACCAAACAACCGCCAGCAACTCATCAATCCAGCGCCTCCCGCTCTTGTCCAGCCTGTCAAAAGTCTTCGTCCTCTGGCCACGTAGCACTTCTGCATTTGCTCTCTCCGCTTGGCAGTTGCTCTGTGGGTGTGCCATGGAAGCAGAACGGACCTTGTTGCCGAGGTCCTCAATATACTGCATGAAGGTGTGGCTTGTGAACTGCGTGTCGTTGTCGGTGATGATTCTGTTCGGCACACCAAAGCGGCAAACTAGCCCCTTGAAGAATTTGATGGCTGGCTGTGCAGTCACCTTCCTCACTGCTTCCACCTCCGGCCACTTTGTGAACTTGTCTATTGCAACGTACAAGTACTCAAAGCCCCCGATGGCGCGGGGAAAAGGCCCAGTATGTCGAGCCCCCAGACCGAAAATAGCCAGGAGAGAGGGATTGTCCGCAAGGCTTGAGACGGCTGATGAAGCATCTTCGAATCGAACTGGCACGCTTCACACTTGGTTACTTGTGCCGTCGCATCCTGGAGGGCAGTGGGCCAGAAGAAACCTTGCCGGAAAGCCTTGTCGGCAAGGGCCCTTGACCCTATGTGGGAGCCACATATGCCCGCATGTATCTCCGCCAAGAGCTCCAGTCCTTCTTCCCGGGAGATGCACTTCAATTTCACTCCATTCGGTCTTTTTTTGTACAGAACATTGTCAACGAACTGGTATAGAGCAGACCGGCGGGTTACTTTCTCTGCTTCCTCCTACTCCTCGGGAAGCTCCCCTATTTGGAGGAATCGGACGGTATGCTGCGCCCATGCCGGAGGTTGTGGCTCGACGACAAGGACCAAAGGCGTTTCTTCCACTGCGGGAACGGTTGCCTCCACGACAAGGGCTTGGGACCCCGTCGGAGTCGGTTGTCCCACGGCAGGCTCGGCGTCCACAACAACTCCTTCACCGGTGGCTCGAGGGAGCTCGGTAGGGAAGTACTTGCCGGGGCCGGACTTCCTTCGCTTATTCTGCTCTGTTGATGGCTCAACGGATGGTTGAGTTAACTGAAGCTCAAAGGTACCTGGTTCCACAGGTAGCTTGAGGGCAGCGCGCTTTGACAGGTATTCGGCGATGCCATTCTCCACTCGGGGGACATGCTCTGCCTGTATACCGTTGAAGCGCTCCTCCAGTTTCCGCACTTCCTCCACGTAGGCTTCCATCAACGGGCTCTGATAATCCTTGTTGATCTGTCTGACGACGAGCTGCGAATCGCCCCTGACGATGAGCTTCTTGACTCTGAGGTCTGCCGCGATCCTGAGACCGCAAGCAATCCCTCGTACTCAGCGGTGTTGTTCGTTGACATCTCCCTGGGAAAGTGCATTTGGACCACATACTTGTGGTGCTCTCCGGTGGGTGCGACGAGCAGCACACCAACACCGGCGCCTTGTAGCGAGAAAGCTCCATCAAAGTACATGGTCCAATTGTGACTCGTTTCCTTGCCAGTGAGAGAGGTCTCCTGGACCTCTTCGTCGGGCGTCGAGGTCCATTCGGCAACGAACTCCGCCAGGACTCTGCTCTGAATCGTCGAGGTGCTTTCGAACTTCAAACCAAAACTTGACAGCTCCAGGGCCCATTCCACAATCCTCCCCATTGCATCTGGGTTATGCAGTATTTGTTGCAACGAGAGGCGGGTGACAATGGTGATTTCGTGCGCTTGGAAGTAATGACGCAGCTTCCTCGAGGCCATAAGGAGGCCGAAGAGCAATTTCTGCACACCGGAGTACCTTGACCTAGCCCCCTGCAAGAGGGAGCTGACGAAGTAAACTGGGTGTTGCACCATTTTCTTCTTTTGCACTACTTCACCTAGTCGCGCCGGCCCTGTTGCACTGGTGTCAGCCCTTGCCGGGGGCTGAGTCTTGCCGGGACCAAGTCCTGCCGGGGAGGGTTCTGGCTCGCCATCCGCCGACTCTGCCGTTGCTACTGCCTCTTCGTCGACCTCCCTCTGCGCCACCAGTGCGGCGCTAATCACTTGATTCGTCGCCTAGGTACAGCAGCAACGGTTCTTGTGGTTTAGGCACAACCAACACTAAGGTAGAGGAGAGGTATTTCTTCAAATCCTGCAGCGCTGCTTCGGCCTCCGGGGTCCACTCCATTGGGCCCGCCTTCTTCAAGATCTTGAAAAAGGGAAGGGCACGCTCAGCGGACTTGGAGATGAATCTGCTCATGGCGGCAACGCAGCCAGTGAGCCGACGCACGTCCTTGATCCGCTTAGGTGCCTCAATCTGCTCGATGGCCTTGATCTTGTCTGGGTTTGCCTCAATCCCTCGCTGCGACACAAAGAACCTGAGAAGCTTGCCGGACGGGACACCGAAGACACACTTCTCAGGGTTTAGCTTGAGGTTGATCTTGCGCAGGTTTGCAAACATTTCATCCAGATCTTGCACAAGTGTTGCTTTGTCCTTGGTTTTGAACACTGTGTCATCCATATAAGCTTCCATATTTCTATGTAGCTGGGGCTCAAAACCAATTTGGACTGCTCTTGCAAAAGTCGAGCCAGCACTCTTCAACCCGAAAGGCATCCGTAAAAAGCAATACGTACCACATGGGGTGATGAATGTTGTCTTCTCCTCATCTTCTCTTGTCATGAAGATATGATGGTACCCTGAGTAGGCGTCGAGGAATGATAGCAGGTCACACCCGGACGTGGAGTCAACAATCTGGTCGATGCGCGGTAATGGAAAAGGATCTTTTGGACAAGCTTTATTGATATCTGTGTAATCGATACACAGCCTCCACTTTCCGTTCGCCTTGCGCACCACTACCGGATTGGCCAGCCACGTCGGATGGAGCACCCCTCTTACCAAGCCTGCTGCCTCTAGCTTCCTGATCTCTTCCGTGATGAACTCCTGCCTCTCCAGAGCTTGCTTCCTGACCTTCTACTTGACGGGCCGTGCATGGGGACAGACAACAAGATGGTGCTCAATCAGTTCCTTGGGAACGCCGGGGATGTGTTGGGAAACGTAGTAATTTCAAAAATTTCCTACGCACACACAAGATCATGGTGATGCATAGCAACGAGAGGGGAGAGTGTTGTCCACGTACCCTCGTAGACCGAAAGCGGAGCGTTAACACAACGCGGTTGATGTAGTCGTACGTCTTCACGATCCGACCGATCAAGTACCGAACGCACGGCAACTCCGAGTTCAGCACACGTTCAGCTCTATGACGTCCCTCGAACTCCGATCCAGCCGAGTGTTGAGGGAGAGTTTCGTCAGCACGACGGCGTGGTGACGATGTTGATGTTCTACCGACGCAGGGCTTCGCCTAAGCACCGCTACAGTATTATCGAGGTGGAATATGGTGGAGGGGGGCACCGCACACGGCTAAGAGATCTCAAGGATCAATTGTTGTGTCTATGGGGTGCCCCCCTGCCCCCGTATATAAAGGAGCAAGGGGAAGGCAGCCGGCTAAGGGGAGAGGCGCGCCAAAGGGGGGAGTCCTACTCCCACCGGGAGTAGGACTCCTCCTTTCCTTGTGGGAGTAGGAGAAGGGAAGGGAGAAGGAGAAAGAAGGAAGGGGGCGCCCCCCCTCCCTAGTCCAATTCGGACTAGTCCATGGGGAGGGGTGCGGCCACCCTTTGGGGTCTTTCTCTCCTTTCCCGTATGGCCCATTAAGGCCCAATACGAATTCCCGTAACTCTCCGGTACTCCTAAAAATACCCGAATCACTCGGAACCTTTCCGAAGTCCGAATATAGTCGTCCAATATATCGATCTTTACGTCTCGACCATTTCGAGACTCCTCGTCATTTCCCCCTTCTCATGCGGGACTCCGAACTCCTTCGGTACATCAACATACATAAACTCATAATAAAACTATCATCGTAACGTTAAGCGTGCGGGCCCTACGGGTTCGAGAACTATGTAGACATGACCGAGACACCTCTCCGGTCAATAACCAATAGCGGAACCTGGATGCTCATATTGGCCCCCACATATTCTACGAAGATCTTTATCGGTCAAACCGCATAACAACATACGTTGTTCCCTTTGTCATCGGTATGTTACTTGCCCGAGATTCGATCGTCGGTATCTCGATACCTAGTTCAATCTCGTTACCGACAAGTCTCTTTACTCGTTCCGTAATACATCATCCCGCAACTAACTCATTAGTCACAATGCTTGCAAGGCTTATAGTGATGTGCATTACCGAGTGGGCCCAGAGATACCTCTCCGACAATCGGAGTGACAAATCCTAATGTCGAAATACACCAACCCAACAAGTACCTTTGGAGACACCTGTAGAGCACCTTTATAA
Organism: Triticum aestivum; assembly: GCF_018294505.1. NCBI lineage: Eukaryota > Viridiplantae > Streptophyta > Magnoliopsida > Poales > Poaceae > Triticum > Triticum aestivum. The sequence goes on along the minus strand of NC_057799.1, from coordinate 106,820,746 downwards.
TCACCCATTTACGTTGTGACGTTTGGTAGCACACAAAGTGTTCCTCCGGTAAACGGGAGTTGCATAATCTCATAGTCATAGGAACATGTATAAGTCATGAAGAAAGCAATAGGAACATACTAAACGATCGAGTGCTAAGCTAACTGAATGGGTCAAGTCAATCATGTCATTCTCCTAATGAGGTGATCCCGTTAATCAAATGACAACTCATGTCTATGGCTAGGAAACATAACCATCTTTGATTAACGAGCTAGTCAAGTAGAGGCATACTAGTGACACTCTGTTTGTCTATGTATTCACACATGTATTATGTTTCCGGTTAATACAATTCTAGCATGAATAATAAACATTTATCATGATATAAGGAAATATATAATACTTTATTATTGCCTCTAGGGCATATTTCCTTCAGTCTCCCACTTGCACTAGAGTCAATAATCTAGTTCACATCGCCATGTGATTTAACATCAATAATTCACATCACCATGTGATTAACACCCATAGTTCACATCTCTATGTGACTAACACTCAAAGGGTTTACTAGAGTCAATAACCTAGTTCACATCGCTATGTGATTAACACCCAAAGAGTACTAAGGTGTGATCATGTTTTGATTGTGAGATAATTTTAGTCAACGGGTCTGTCACATTCAGATCCGTAAGTATTTTGCAAATTTCTATGTCTACAATGCTCTGCACGGAGCTACTCTAGCTAATTGCTCCCTCTTTCAATATGTATCTAGACCGAGACTTTAGAGTCATCTAGATTTAGTGTCAAAACTTGCATCGACTTAACCCTTTACGACGAACCTTTTGTCACTTCCATAATCGAGAAACATATCCTTATTCCACTAAGGATAATTTTGACTGCTGTCCAGTGATCTACTCCTAGGTCACTATTGTACTCCCTTGCAAAAATCAGTGTAGGGTATACAATAGATCTGGTACACAGCATGGCATACTGTATAGAACCTATGGCCGAGGCATAGGGAATGACTTTCATTCTCTTTCTATCTTCTGTCGTGGTCGGGTTTTGAGTCTTACTCAATTTCACACCTTGTAACACAGGTAAGAAACTCTTTCTTTGACTTGTTCCATTTTGAACTACTTCAAAATCTTGTTAAGGTATGTACTCATTGAAAAAACTTATCAAGCGTCTTGATCTATCTCTATAGATCTTGATGCTCAATATGTAAGCAACTTCACCGAGGTCTTTCTTTGAAAAAAAACTCTTTTCAAACATTCCTTTATGCTTTGCAGAATAATTCTACATTATTTCCGATCAACAATATGTCACTCACATATACTTATCAGAAATGCTGTAGTGCTCCCACTCATTTTCTTGTAAATACAGGCTTCACCGCAAGTCTGTATAAAAATAAATCCTTTGATCAACTTATCAAAGCGTATATTCCAACTCCGAGATGCTTGCACCAGTCCATAGATGGATCGCTGGAGCTTGCATATTTTGTTAGCACCTTTAGGATTGACAAAACCTTCTGGTTGCATCATATACAAATCTTCTTTAATAAATCCATTAAGGAATGCAGTTTTGTTTATCCATTTGCCATATTTCATAAAATGCGGCAATTGCTAACATGATTCGGACAGACTTAAGCATAGATACGAGTGAGAAACTCTCATCATAGTCAACACTTTTGAACTTGTCAAAAACCTTTTTGCGACAATTCTAGCTTTGTAGATAGTAACACTACTATCAGCGTCCGTCTTCCTCTTGAAGATCCATTTATTCTCAATTGCTTGCCGATCATCGGGCAAGTCAACCAAAGTCCACACTTTGTTCTCATACATGGATCTCATCTCAGATTTCATGGCCTCAAGCCATTTTGCAGAATCTGGGCTCATCATCGCTTCCTCATAGTTCGTAGGTTCGTCATGGTCAAATAAGATGACCTCCAGAACAGTTTACCGTACCACTCTGGTGTGGATCTCACTCTGGTTTACCTACGAGGTTTGGTAGTAACTTGATCTGAAGTTCCATGATCATTATCATTAACTTCCTCACTAATTGGTGTAGGAGTCACAGGAACAGATTTCTGTGATGAACTACTTTCCAATAAGGGAGCAGGTACAATTACCTCATCAAGTTATACTTTCCTCCCACTCACTTCTTTTGAGAGAAAACTCCTTCTCTAGAAAGGATCCATTCTTAGCAACGAATGTCTTGCCTTCGGATCTGTGATAGAAGGTGTACCCAACTGTCTCCTTTGGGTATCCTATGAAGACACATTTCTCCGATTTGGGTTTGAGATTATCAGCATGAAACTTTTTCACATGAGCATTGCAACCCCAAACTTTAAGAAACGACAACTTTGGTTTCTTGCCAAACCACAGTTCATAAGGCGTCGTCTCAACGGATTTTGATGGTGCCCTATTTAACGTGAATGTAGCTGTCTCTAATGCATAACCCCAAAATGATAGTGGTAAGAGACATCATAGATTGCACTATATCCAATAAAGTACGGTTATGACGTTCGGACACACCATTATGCTGTGGTGTTCCAGGTGGCATAAATTTGTGAAACTATTCCACATTGTTTTAATTGAAGACCAAACTCGTAACTCAAATATTTGTTTCCGCGATCAGATCATAGAAACTTTATTTTCTTGTCACGATGATTTTCCACTTCACTCTGAAATTCTTTGAACTTTTCAAATGTTTCAGACTTATGTTTCATCAAGTAGATATACCCATATCTTCTCAAATCATCTGTGAAGGTGAGAAAATAACGATATCCGCCACGAGCCTCAATATTCATTGGACCACATACATCTGTATGTATGACTTCCAACAAATCTGTTGCTCTCTCCATAGTTCCGGAGAACGGCGTTTTAGTCATCTTGCCCATGAGGCATGGTTCGCAAGCATCAAGTGATTCATAATCAATTGATTCCAAAATCCCATCAGTATGGAGTTTCTTCATGCGCTTTACACCTACATGACCTAAACGGTAGTGCCACAAATAAGTTGCACTATCATTATTAACTTTGCATCTTTTGGCTTCAATATTATGAATATGTGTATCACTACGATCGAGATCCAACAAACCATTTTCGTTGGTGTGTATGACCATAGAAGGTTTTTATTCATGTAAACAGAACAACAATTGTTCTCTAACTTAAATGAATAACCGTATTGCAATAAACATGATCAAATCATATTCATGCTCAACGCAAACACCAAATAACACTTATTTAGTTTCAACACTAATCCCGAAAGTACAGGGAGTGTGCGATGATGATCATATCAATCTTGGAACTACTTCCAACACACATCGTCACCTCGCCTTTTTACTAGTCTCTGTTTATTCTGGAACTCCCGTTTCGAGTTACTACTCTTAGCAACTGAACCAGTATCAAATACCGAGGGGTTGCTATAAACACTAGTAAGTACACATCAATAACATGTATATCCAATATACCTTTGTTCACTTTGCCATCCTTCTTATCCACCAAATACTTGGGGCAGTTCCGCTTCCAGTGACCAGTCCCTTTGCAGTAGAAGCACTTAGTCTCAGGCTTAGGTCCAGACTTGGGCTTCTTCACTTGAGCAGCAACTTGCTTGCCGTTCTTCTTGAAGTTCCCCTTCTATCCCTTTGCCCTTTTCTTGAAACTAGTGGTCTTGTTAACCATCAACACTTGATGCTCTTTCTTGATTTCTACCTTTGTCGATTTCAGCATCGCGAAGAGCTCGGGAATTACTTTCGTCATCCCTTGCATACTATAGTTCATCACAAAGTTCTACTAACTTGGTGATGGTGACTAGAGAATTCTGCCAATCACTATTTTATCTGGAAGATTAACTCCCACTTGATTCAAGCGATTGTAGTACCCAGACAATCTGAGCACATGCTCACTAGTTGAGCGATTCTCCTCCATCTTTTAGCTATAGAACTTGTTGGAGACTTCATATCTCTCAACTCGGGTATTTGCTTGAAATATTAACTTCAACTCCTGGAACATCTCATATGGTCCATGACGTTCAAAACGTCTTTGAAGTCCCGATTCTAAGCCGTTTAAGCATGGTGCACTAAACTATCAAGTAGTCATCATATTGAGCTAGCCAAATGTTCATAACGTCTGTATCTGCTCCTGCAATAGGTCTGTCACCTAGCGGTGCATCAAGGACATAATTCTTCTGTGCAGCAATGAGGATAATCTCAGATCACGGATCCAATCTGCATCATTGCTACTAACATCTTTCAACATAATTTTTCTCTAGGAACATGTAAAAAATAAACACAGGGAAGCAACAACGCGAGCTATTGATTTACAACATAATTTGCAAAATACTATCAGGACTAAGTTCATGATAAATTTAAGTTCAATTAATCATATTACTTAAGAACTCCCACTTAGATAGACATCCCTCTAATCATCTAAGTGATTACGTGATCCAAATCAACTAAACCATGTCCGATCATCACGTGAGATGGAGTAGTTTCAATGGTGAACATCACTATGTTGATCATATCTACTATATGATTCACGCTCGACCTTTCGGTCTCCGTGTTCCGAGGCCATATCTGCATATGCTAGGCTCGTCAAGTTTAACCTGAGTATTCCGCGTGTGCAACTGTTTTGCACCCGTTGTATTTGAACGTAGAGCCTATCACACCCGATCAACACGTGGTGTCTCAGCATGAAGAACTTTCGCAACGGTGCATACTCAGGGAGAACACTTTTATCTTGAAATTTTAGTGAGGGATCATCTTATAATGCTACCGTTAATCAAAGCAAGATAAGATGCATAAAAGATTAACATCACATGCAATCAATATAAGTGATATGATATGGCCATCATCATCTTGTGCTTGTGATCTCCATCTCCGGAGCACCATGCTTGTGATCTCCATCTCCGAAGCACCGTCATGATCACCATCGTCACCGGCGCGACACCTTGATCTCCATCATAGTATCGTTGTCGTCTCGCCAACTTATTGCTTCTACGACTATCGCTACTGCTTAGTGATAAAGTAAAACAATTACATGGCGATTGCATTGCATACAATAAAGCGACAACCATATGGCTCCTGCCAGTCGCCGATAACTCGGTTACAAAACATGATCATCTCATACAATAAAATATAGCATCATGTCTTGACCATATCACATCACAACATGCCCTGCAAAAACAAGTTAGATGTCCTCTACTTTGTTGTTGCAAGTTTTACGTGGCTGCTACGGGCTTAGCAAGAACCGTTCTTACCTACGCATCAAAACCATAACGATAGTTTGTCAAGTTGGTGCTGTTTTAACCTTCGCAAGGACCGGGCGTAGCCACACTCGGCTCAACTAAAGTGAGAGAGACAGACACCCGCCAGTCACCTTTAAGCAACGAGTGCTCCCAACGGTGAAACTAGTCTCGCGTAAGCGTACGTGTAATGTCGGTCCGGGCCGCTTCATCTCACAATACTGCTGAACCAAAGTATGACATGCTGGTAAGCAGTATGACTTATATCGCCCACAACTCACTTGTGTTCTACTCGTGCATAGCATCAACGCATAAAACCTGGCTCGGATGCCACTGTTGGGAAACGTAGTAATTTCAAAATTTCCTACGCACACGCAAGATCATGGTGATGCATAGCAACAAGAGGGGAGAGTGTTGTCCACGTACCCTCGTAGACCGAACACGGAAGCGTTAACACAACGTGGTTGATTGAGTCGTACGTCTTCACGATCCGACCGATCAAGTACCGAACGCACGGCACCTCCGAGTTCAGCACACGTTCAGCTCGATGACGTCCCTCGAACTCCGATCCAGCCGAGTGTTGAGGGAGAGTTTCGTCAGCATGACGGCGTGGTGACGATGTTGATGTTCTACCGACGCAGGGCTTCGCCTAAGCACCGCTACAGTATTATCGAGGTGGAATATGGTGGAGGGGGGCACCGCACACGGCTAAGAGATCTCAAGGATCAATTGTTGTGTCTATGGGGTGCCCCCCTGCCCCCGTATATAAAGGAGCAAGGGGAAGGCAGCCAGCCAAGGGGAAAGGCACGCCAAAGGGGGGAGTCCTACTCCCACCGATAGTAGGACTCCTCCTTTCCTTGTGGGAGTAGGAGAAGGGAAGGGAGAAGGAGAAAGAAGGAAGGGGGCGCCCCCCCTTCCTAGTCCAATTCGGACTAGTCCATGGGGAGGGGTGCGGCCACCCTTTGGGGTCTTTCTCTCCTTTCCCGTATGGCCCATTAAGGCCCAATACGAATTCCCGTAACTCTCCGATACTCCTAAAAGTACCCGAATCACTCGGAACCTTTCCGAAGTCCGAATATAGTCGTCCAATATATCGATCTTTACGTCTCGACCATTTTGAGACTCCTCGTCATGTCCCCGATCTCATCCGGGATTGCGAACTCCTTCGGTACATAAACATACATAAACTCATAATAAAACTGTTATCGTCACGTTAAGCGTGCGGACCCTACGGGTTCGAGAACTATGTAGACATGACCGAGACACCTCTCCGGTCAATAACCAATAGCGGAACCTGGATGCTCATATTGGCTCCCACATATTCTACGAAGATCTTTATCGGTCAAACCGCATAATAACATACGTTGTTCCCTTTGTCATCGGTATGTTACTTGCCCGAGATTCGATCGTCGGTATACCGATACCTAGTTCAATCTCGTTACCGGCAAGTCTCTTTACTCGTTCCGTAATACATCATCCCGCAACTAACTCATTAGTCACAATGCTTGCAAGGCTTATAGTGATGTGCATTACCGAGTGGGCTCAGAGATACCTCTCCGACAATCGGAGTGACAAATCCTAATCTCGAAATACGCCAACCCAACAAGTACCTTTGGAGACACCTGTAGAGCACCTTTATAATCACCCATTTACGTTGTGACGTTTGGTAGCACACAAAGTGTTCCTCCGGTAAACGGGAGTTGCATAATCTCATAGTCATAGGAACATGTATAAGTCATGAAGAAAGCAATAGCAACATACTAAACGATCGGGTGCTAAGCTAACTGAATGGGTCAAGTCAATCACGTCATTCTCCTAATGAGGTGATCCCGTTAATCAAATGACAACTCATGTCTATGGCTAGGAAACATAACCATCTTTGATTAACGAGCTAGTCAAGTAGAGGCATACTAGTGACACTCTGTTTGTCTATGTATTCACACATGTATTATGTTTCCGGTTAATACAATTCTAGCATGAATAATAAACATTTATCATGATATAAGGAAATATATAATACTTTATTATTGCCTCTAGGGCATATTTCCTTCAGGATGTCGGATGCTTGCCATGCAAACACATTCGCCCGCAGGAAAGTGATGAGCTCGCTTTCCTATTTGCCGTCGAGGGTGGAGCTTATGGTGAAAGCTCCACCCGTGCTGTCCTCCTTGACGGACACCTTCTTTGTCTCTGGTGGTGCAGCTCTGGACTTCTTGCTCTTGCCCGTGGAGCTCTTTGGCTCATCCTCGACGAGAGCGCAACACCCCGAAGAGGTGTGCTTGCCGGAGTGGGTGCGTGGGGTCACAGCTCTGGACTTCTTGCTCTTGCCGGTGGAGCTCTTTGGCACGTCCTCGACGGGAGCGCAACACCCCGAAGAGGTGCGCTTGCCGGAGTTGGTGCGAGGGGTCTCGCCGGTTTTCTTTCCTCCCGGGGCTTCAACGGCAGGAGCAAGTGCCTTGGCGGCAGCTGATGCAACTGCCTCCCGGTAGAGTTGGTCACCGCATGTTAGCGCATCCTTCTTGTCAGAGGGGACAGTGATGATGTTCATCAGCTCGGGCATCTTCAGCATGTTGTAGGTGTAATGGGAAGCCGCCATGAACTTGGCCCGTGCCGGGCGGCTGAGGATCCCGTTGTAGGGTAAGGGGATCTTGGCCACATCGAAGACAATCCTCTCCATCCTGTAATTCAACTCGCCTCCAAATGTCACGGGCAGCGTGACCTTTCCCTTTGGCTGGCTCCTCCCTGGGTTGACCCCTTGGAACGTGCCCGTCTCCTCGAGGTCTCCATCGGGGATCTGCAGCCTCTTGATCACAACAAGCGAGATCAAGTTCAGACTGACCCCGCCATCAACCAGCATCTTTGTCACCTTGAGGTTGCAGATCGTTGGTGAAACCAACAACGGCAAGCACCCGACCACAGTAGTGCGGTCAGGGTGGTCCTCAGTGTCGAAGATGATAGGTGTGCTGGACCACTTTAGTGGCTTCCGTGTGTCGAGTGATGGCTCCACCACTGCGATCTCTCGCGCCCACTGCTTGAGCTGGCGGTGAGATGTGTGCAGCGAGGCGCCACCATCGACGCACATGGCCTCTATAGCCTTTTGGAACTCATGGTCGCCGGACTCTTCGTCCTCGTCGTGATCACCGTCTTCCTGCTTCTTATCGCGGCCCCGAGCGGGCCTCTCTTGCTGGTTGTCCTTGCCGCGGCGGCCTCCTTGGCCGCCACGCTTCTTGCCGGATCCTTCGGCACCATCTTGGCCCTTCTCCTTGTCCCGCCTTTCATATTCAGATTTCTGCTTCTCAGCAAGCAGCTCAACTTGTCGGCAGTTCTGGAGGTCGTGGCCTTTGGTGCGGTGGATCTTGCAATACTACTTGTCGGAGCCCCCTGGCTTGTCGGCAGCCACCAGGGCCCGGCAAGCGGCACACCCGGCAACCTCCTTGCCGGGGTCGCCTGCCTTGGCCTTCTTGGCGGAGCCGGTGTCGTCAGACCCCTCGACAGCAAGTACAGCCTTGCCCTTGCGCTTCCTATTACGGCACCGACCCTTCTTCGTCGGGGCAGCGGCGTCGTCATCCGTGGAATCGGTGTCCGCGCCGGCGTCCTCGCCGGGGTACTTCCTCCCTTCTTCAGCCTGAGCGCACCGATCGGCCAGAACATAAAGCTCGGCCACATCCTTGACCTTGTTCATCGCCAGCTCCTCGCGCATCTTGCGGTTGCATACATTCTAGTGGAATGCACTAATCATGGCGGCGGGATGAACGTCTGGGATGTTGTACTGCACTCGGCTGAACCTTTGGATGTACTGGCGCAAGTTCTCTCCCTTCTGGGGGATGATGTGCAAATCGCTCGCCTGGCCATGAGCTGGATGGCCTCCAGTGAAGGCGCCAACAAACTCATGACACAGATCCGACCAAGAAGAAATGGAGTCCACCGGCAAGTGCATCAACCAAGACATGACATTGGGCTTGAGCGCCAATGGAAAGTAATTGGCGAGCACCTTATCGTCGCGGGATCCAGCAACTTGCATCACGATGGTGTAGATGCCAAGGAACTCCAACGGGTGGGTATTGCCATTGTACTTTTCGCCAACGTCGGGCTTGAACATGCGGTGGGAGGGCCACTGGAACTGCCGTAGCTCACGGGTGAAGGCCGGACAACCAACCTCGTAAGGCAGGCTACCGTAGCCTCCCGGCGCCGGGTGGTCCATAGTAGGCCCTGCTCGCCTGTCTGACTGATGGCGTGCATCACGTCAGCGCTCGATGGTTGTTCGAGCGTCTTCAAGGGCTCGCTCCCGAAGAACATGACACTGGTCGCGGTGGGGCCGCAGATCGGACGACGCTATGGAGACATCATCACGAGCGTCATCGCGATGGATCGACACCCGCGGTGGCTGGTGTGGGGGAGGAGAATGCACCGTGGCTGCATCGCCCCGGCCCTTCCAGCGCTGGCATGCGGTGGCTCGACGGAGCGACGGCCTACGGGCCCCGTCGGTCACGGTTTGTCTTTGTTGGTGAAGCCGACGAGGCTCCGGACAGTGGCCCTCCATTCGTCGAGCTTCTCCGCAGCAGGAGGAAAGTCGAGGAGCAGTTGCGCGCGCGCCAGAGCTTCTGCCGGTGTGGGCGGCGGCGAAAGCTGCATGGACCGTGATGCGCTTCGACTTCTAACCATGTTAGAAGGAGCCCTGTCACGGCCCTGCTGTTGTCCGCCATTTTCACCAGCACCTCAGCGTGCATGCTGGCCTTCCTCGTCATGTGAAGGGCGCGCGGGGCTCTTCCCAGGGCGGCACCCAGGGTCACCAACGGGGCGGCGCTGCTCATCGCGCACAACTTGAGAAGAGCACGCCGTGGGCGCCGGTGTTGGCATCTTGGAGGTCGCCGCGCCGCCGCCTGGCGGCACGACGACACCTTTGGAGGGCACCGCGCCGCCTGCGGGGGTCCCAACTCCGTCTCTGGAGTTTGTGGCGTGTGGCTCATCACCTGGCGTACGAACGACGCTGCTCACCAGGCCCGGACTGCCAGGGTGATGTGGATGTTCGCGGGCCGCGCCACGGGTTCTTTCCGCGACTGGCCCGCTACTGGTCCGCACCGGCACAGGCAGTCCGGTCCCGGATGAACTGATCGCCATGGTCGTCTTCCTCTTGGGAGCCATGGCGACGAAGAACTGTGCTACTAGCTGCTAAACCAGATTCTCACTAATGCGCCCCCTACCTGGCGCACCAAAGATGTCGGTGGGAAACGAGACCTGTGGTATCACAAGAAACCCTACTACGGTTGCGGGGCACGGGGTGGTGAGAAGAGCGGGGTCAACAGTCAGTGCAAACACTCGGGTCGTTTACCCAGGTTCGGGCCGCGAGGATGCGTAATACCCTAGTCCTGCTTTGATGTGTATATCTGTGTTCTTGGAGTTCTTGAGCTAGTTACAACGAGCGTAACTTGTCCAAGGGTCCGAATCCTTCTCCTGGATGCCTTGGGCCTCCTTTTATAGGCAAGGGGATCACCACAGTGGCACACAAGAGGTGGCGTCGGGGTACTGTGTCTAAGCCTATCGCTTGTCATTACGGTATAAGACACATTTAATGCGAAACTGACGCGTCCCCTCCACTTTATCGCCGCCTCGCCCTGCCTTGACACGCGCCTAGGCCAGCGAGGCGGTCAGTGCCATGTAGGCTGGCTGGCTACTGAGGTGGCGCGGTGGTAGAGCCTTCACGAATATTTGCATGCCACCACGTAGGCACTTGCTGAGTTGGCCGAGAAGCCTCATGTCGACACGCAGGCGCCTTCCCAGATGGTGGGCTGGCAGCTGCATGGGAGCGGTGGTAGAAACTTGGTGGGTGCGGGCCTGGCTGTGGCCTCGCGGATGTCCTCCGCAAGGGCCTTGCCGGGACCACGACAAGGGTCTTGCCGCGGTGTTGCGGTCGTCCCTCGCAAGAATCTTGCCGGGGGTCTTGTGGGTTTCCTCGCAGGGATCTCGCTGAGGTTCGTCGTCTTCTAATCCTCTTCTAATTTCAAGTGTTTCTTGTCTTCACAAAGATCTGCATGCCACCATGGAGGCGCCTCCCGAGCCTAGGTCCCAACGTGGTTGGTGGTGTTGGAAAAACTGGGGCTCAAGGGTGGCGTGCTCCGTTGGCATTGGGCGAGCTGCCCCGGCAAGGTCCTCGCCGGGGCCGTGGGGGTCGCCCCGGCAAGGGTCTTGCCGGGGGGAACCATCTTGCCTTCTTGTTCTTTACGCCTCCATCTTGGCGTTGCTGCTGTGATTTCCTATCTCTGCCCTGCTTAAGTGTGTTCGTGGGCGCGGCTCTGACTGCCCGTGCACAAATAAGGGATACAAAGGAGCGCCCCTACTTTAGTACACCGACAATCTTCCTATAGGGTTTAGACATCAACATATGATCTCGTGGTAGATCAACTCTTGTAACCCTATATTCATCAAGATCAATCAAACAGGAAGTAGGGTATTACCTCGATAGAGAGGGCCCGAACCTGGGTAAACATAGTGTCCCCTGTCTCCTGTTACCCATCGATCCATGACACACAGCTTGGGACCCCCTACCCGAGACCTGCCAGTTTTGACACCGACAATGGTGCTTTCATTGAGAGTTCCGCTGTGTGATCACCAAAGGATCAATGGCTCGACTGCAGATCAACTGCGACGTCGGTTTCTTCGTCACCGGCTCGACTGGTCACCTTGGCTTGACCAGGACTGCGCCCTACCTCAGATTGTCATCTTCCGATGAGGGCCTTAATCAACATCAACTCCGATCTCTATCAAGATCATGGAGGAATCATCCATGAAGCTCGGGGGCTCAACGTCAACATTGCCCTCGGGCGTCCGTGCTGTTTTTCTGGACAGCGAACTTGTAACCGCCGCCACCGCCTCCTCAAGTTTCGTTTTAATGATTGCTTCAGTGGAATTGTGCAGAATTGAGTCTACAACAACCCTGGAAAATTTCGTCGCGTTCCGATGGAGGAATCTCTGGCAATCTACTATATACCGGAGCCCTGTCAAATCTGGACGAGTTTAGGGCGTGATCTCCAGAGCCCAGCTTGGAGGTCCTTCGGAAGATCCAACCGTTCATCTGCTGCTGAATTCCCATATCTACCATCCCTCAAAATTTCAGCTTGATCTGACCATCCAAACTCCGGGAACCTTCCGATTAGTGCATCACTTTTCGGATATATTTTCTGCGCAAGAACGAATCCGACCCGAATTCATCTTTTTTATGAATAGAATTTCGGACATCCTTTATGAAGGAAGTTTTGTATGGGGTATTGTGTTTTGTTCCCAAACACATCCCGCTAATTTTAAAGCCTTTTCCAATATGATCTTCACCATCGCGCCGGTGTCAAACTAGCCCGACAATGTTGCTCTACGGCTGCCGACCTGCGCTAGACACGTCGTCGCTTTGTTGAGCCGAGCTCAACTTCTTCGGATCATCATCTCGGAAAGCCGAACTAGAGTTCGGCATCTCGAAGGATAAATCATCACCAACATCGCCGCCCTACGGATTACACGGAGCGGGCACAATGACATCGCCGCACGGTCACTTCATCAAGCCAGCATTGACCACGTCACAAGTTACGACCTGCATCGGCATGGCCGAACCGTTGCTTCATCGAGCCGATGTCCATCACGCTGAACTACTGTAACACCTTGGCTGACATGGCAGCTGCAACATCTCCTTACCGACCTGCTCCGTCCCCTCGTCTGGACCGGGGGCTTCGCCATCCCTTCATCGACCTACTCCGGAGACTTCGGCGTCGTCAACCGACCAATCGTCACGTTAGCTGGACCGGGGGATTTGCCCCGGCAAGCCGACCTTTGCCAGCATCGCCATGCCGCCGCTCCATCGCTCATCAGGCAATGGGTGTGCGGATCAAGTCCCAATTTTGGGAGTAACCTTTATTTAGATTGCTACAACAGATAAACCAGGTGCTATTAATCCAGTAATTTTTTCTTGCTTGGCTTTATTTTTCTGAAAAATTATTACTCTGGTTTGTTCCATCATCTGTACATAGGTCTGTCAAATGATGACCGCATTAACGATGGCTGCGCGATGGTTCGGTTCGTTTCCCGTCCATAGTTCGGCGAACGCCGCATCTAGAGCCCGGACCGCCCTGCAAATTCAGGCTTTGTCACGCCTTCACTGCGCTACGCCGACGCCCTGCATCGACATTGGCTTCGGTGCCAGGCCACATCTCTTTAAATAAATTATTTTTGCATAAAGCAATTATGCAAGGATTATATATATTATTATTTTCTGGACCGCACTGTTTTATGTGTGCAGGTAATCGATTTTGACTGCGTTACGCGGTCACTTTGGCATCACCAGCCGACCCGCATTAGACTTCGGCCACCTCGGACACCTCGGGCTTGGGGGCTGGGACCTCGGCCATGCTGAGGACTGCGAACCTTGTCGGATCTCTCATAGATCAATGGGCGTCTTCATCCCGCCACAAGCCCGAATCACGTCATCAACACCGAGCACATTAACCAGCTAAGTCGCTTTCATGCTCAAATACTTTCAGTTTTAAATTTTGTTCGGTTCGACCAAGCATTATACTTTTTGGCAAAAAGTTGTTTGTGACAAAATTCCTTGTCAAAACTTTGTTTGTGGCACACAAATTCAAATGCCCCGTTTATTCGGGGGCTTCCTTTATGGAGCTTTTCCTCTTGCATATGATTATACTTGTATGGCTTCGTTCCTTGTTCGTGTATTACGCCACAATATGCACCATATTGACTTAAGTGTTCCGCAAGCTAGGTTGCCTTGCTCCTGTGTTTACCCCTACGTTACCGATTGTTCGGCTAGGGAGTAAAGGGAGCACCTCTGTGATTGTCACAATCAGGTCATCCGAGCTCGGACCTCAGACTGGGTGAAGCCGAAAGCTAGCGCTCTTATTGTTTTCAATCATGGTCGGCACACAACGGAACTCATGAGTACAAAAATCTATTGCACAAGTCTCATAGTAACAATGAACAACCGAAGAAAGGTATCGGTGGGGGTACTATTTTCTTCGAAGATGCTTCTTACACTTCGTCAGTAATATAGCATAAGTTCCCTAAGCGCGCTTTGTCTGTTATAGCCTTATGGCCTGATTGCTTGGTTATCGGAAACACCGTCGGTATTCTTGATAGTTGGAGTACATAACACTTTTCGGCCCTTGACCGAAGAGGAAGAAGCCGACGGTTGGTTAAGACCCGTTTAAAGTTCGGGTGAACACAGATATGATATAAGTACTTCGGTACATACAATCATTATACATAAAATTCTTTTATCCAAGTCACTTGGGGGATCTTAAAATTTATATGACCTGTTCTATAGTAAATGTGTTTTCCTCTTGATCATTGCGAAGTCTTTTTCTACCGCGCCTTTTTCGACTGGAGTATATGGTCAATAGCCAGATAGCCTGTCTTCTCTCTAAAAGATGCTCGGGTTTAGTTTGCTAAACTAACTTCGGAGAAGTACTCCGCCTTTGGGATAAGGAGCTTGAAGCCGTAGGCTGACCCAGGTGAAGTCTTGAGATCGGATGTGTCATGTTAAAGCACGACAGAACCACAATTTTTTTTCCAATTTTCGGATTGGCACCGAACACTTGATCTTGTTCGTACGTCAAGTTTTTACTGACGTTTTTTGGTTTTCCAAGCTTATGGCGCTTTTAAACTATTTGTGTGTTTCCAGCATAAGTCTCGCAGTGCAACGCCGGACACCTTTAGAGATTCGGCAAAAACATTCTCGAATATTGCTATATATGCATCGGTTTTGAATTGTGTCTTTGGTCAATAGTTGGGTTGCCCGGCTCCTGTGCTTGCCTCCTACGTTCCGCTTTGTTCGGCTAGGTGTGTAAAGGGAGAACCACTGCGATTGTGCTTCCAGCTAGCATGGTTAAGCGCCTCAGTGGAGAAAGCAGAAAACTGACTGTCACAATAAGCGTAAACTTGTCGGCGATCCGATGACTGTATTAAACTACAAGATCGATAGAGGTCACCCCGTGTTAAATGACGGCGTTGATAACATTGGCCGAAGTGTTTACGACTTGACCTCGACTGTCGCCGAACACTCACCGGCGGCTAGTTACACTACTACAAAAATAGCTATAGCCAATATGGACACTAATGGCGCACTGTGCATGTGGTGCGCCATTACTAAATAGTAATGGCACACCATGTGTTGGTTCGCCATTAGTAATTTTTTTATTTTTTCAAAACTAGTAATGGCGCACCAGGGGATAGTGCGCCATTACTAGTTAAACTAGTAATGGCGCACCACTCCCACAGTGCGCCATTAGTAATTATGTTTCAAGAAAAATTCAATTTTTTTATTTTATTTTTTAAACTACTAATGGCGCACCATGGGAGTGGTGCGCCATTACTAGTTGAACTAGTAATGGCGCACCACTCCCACGGTGCGCCATTAGTAATTTGGCCCAAACATACCCCCGAATGCACCCCCCCCCCCATGGACCGCCTTTTCAATTTCAAAATAAATAAAAGAAAATGATAGAAATGTCAAAAAAATAAAAGAAAATAAGATTCCCATGTGATATGTGGTCTAGTTGTTAGCAAAATTTACAAACATGAATTTTCGACTTTTTTGCAAAATCTCTCGAGAATTTGTAAAATGGGCATAACTTTTGCATACGAACTCGGATGAAAAAGTTTTTTATATGAAAAATCATCTACTCGAAAAGATACATCCGAATTTAACGGGGGGAACCCCGTTAAACATTTCCAAAAACCTAACAGAAAAAAGATACGGGGCTTTTAAGATCTGGAGAGGCAAAAAAATTCAAAAAATATCAAACTTACTAATGGCGCACCTGCCCATGGTGCGCCATTAGTATCTTCCCGCCTTCAAAATTGAAAATAAATTAAAAAAATAAAAAAAAGTTAGTAATGGCGCACCTGCCCACGGTGCGCCATTACTATGCCGTATATATGGCTGGGCGTGGTCCTCTCCTCCTTACCTCTTCATTCTTCTCCTCCACTCCACCTCTCCTCCACTCCATCTCCTCCTCTCCTCCACTCCATCTCCCCTTCTCTCCTCCACCATACTACCCTCCTCCTCTCCGGCGACCTCCTCCTCCTCCTCCTCTCCGGCGACCTCCTCCTCCCTCCTCTCCTCCCCTCCCCTCACGGTTTCTCCTCCCTCCTCTCCGGTGAGCTCCTCCTCCCTCCTCTCCGGTGAGCTCCTCCTCCCTCCTCTCCTCCCCTCCCCTCATGGTTTCTCCTTCCTCCTCTCCGATGCTCCGGTGAACTCCTCTCCGGGGACCTCCTCCTCCTCTCCGGCGATGTAGGCGAGCGCCTCTCCGGTGACCTCGGCCCTCCTCTCCGGCGAACTCCTCTCCGGCAAAAGAACACGGCATCAAAATAATGTACAAGATCCAAAAACGAGAACAAAATTTGAAAAAAAACGAGCAAAAAATGGGAAAAAAATCGCGATCCAGATCCAAATTCAAAATTCAAAAATAGCAATGGCGAACGGTGGGGGATAGACGGTGCGCCACTACTATTTTCCCGCCTTCAAAATTCAAAAATACTAATGGCGCACCGTGGCCTATACTAATGGCGCACTAGTGGTGCGCCATTAGTAAAAAAATACTAGTGGCGTGGTACTAGTGGCGCACCAGTAGTGCGCCATTAGTAGGCAAAACTGGTGCGCCACTAGTAGGCCTTTTCCTAGTAGTGTTACTGGCCTCCCAACTTTAAGCTCCTATGACTAAGTGAAATTTATAAAGCCCGCATATCTGATTACCTCGTTTCTGCTAACACAACCGCCTTCGGGCACCGAGACGTCGGCTAAGGTTGTTTTGTTATTGCGAAAACACCATGCGTAGCATCTACAAGGGGGTGGAAGCCGACGATGAGCCACTTTCAAATGATAAACGGTCGCAACGGAGTCAAAATAAACATATCATCGGCGTTTGTATTTAATATACAAGAGCCGCCTTCCACAATCATCGTTATGAAGCCATAAATATGCATCAATTTGACTTAAGATTTTGGCCAAGCTGGGTTGCCTAGCTCCTGTGCTTACCCCTACATTCCCGATTGTTCGGCTAGGCGGTAAAGGGAGCACCTCTGTGATTGTTACTACCGGGTCATCCAAGTTAGTACCTCAGACTGGGTGAAGCCGAAAGCTAGCAATCTTAAAGTACCACATTGGTCGGCAATGACGGAAGTGAAAATTTTGGTTCATTAATAACATAGAGTTCGGGAACATTCCCCGAACTAAATCCTCAATATTTTTCTCCCACATTGATCGGAGGTGAGGTTTCGTGATCATGCTTAGCATGACAACCCAACGAAAGGAACCGATAGCGGGACTATTTTCTTTGGAAGATTTTTCTTACGTTAAAATGTAATATAACATATCTCTCCGTGTACCTTTGTTTATAAAACAGTATGGCCGGATTGCCTTGTTTTCCATAAATCTTTGCCCTTATAACGGCTTTATAAAGTAGGAAAACACTCCTCGGCTACTGGCCGAAGAGGTTGAAGCTGATGGTCGGTCAACAAAGTTTTGTACAATATGGATTCAAGCATTAATGATGTAGAGTACTTGGATACATAGAATCATTACACATAATTTGTGATTTTACTATGGATGTCCATCCTTAATTCGGCCACCCGTGCCTGCATTAAGGCTCGGGGGCTAGTGGGCTTCGGGCTTGTTATTTACAAATATTAAAGGGGTACTTCGATCCCCTGATCTAGTGTTGCCACCCGACCAGTGTCTCGGGGGCTACTGCATTGCCTATTCAATGTAGCAAATGCAAAGTGCTTAGTGTTCGGCTTGACCGAACTATGGGCAAACGCGTCTTCGGACAACAATAGGTACCATCTGGACCTATCTGGCGTCAAGCTCATATATTGCGGCAACTTCTCAAGACCCTCTCTCAAGGGCCCATTCACCGATCACTATTATCTCTAATATATTACACTGCATTTCAATTCCTACGTATGCTGCCGAGCTAGGAGTTGATCCTCAGGCCGATTTCGCGCATCGTCCTGAGTCTCAGGGGCTACTAGGATTGGCGGTTTCATGTTTTCCTTCAGGTTCATCTCGGGTTTTAGATTGACAGACACCTTGAGGGCTACTGGATATTTATATACTGGCTATATATCTCGGCAGAGAATAAATTGCACCAGTCAAAAATATTCACAAAAAATCAGCCCGCGGTCGGGTTGGTGCACCACCTCGGAAGCAGTCCGACATAAAGCTCGGGCTCCAGTGGCTAGCTCCATAGAGGGCATTTCCGGCATTAAGCTCGGCTAAACTCCTTCAACTTTTTTGAACCAAGGTGATCTATGACACCTCGGATATAGTCTGACATTGGAGCTTGGATACAGTCCGGCGTTGGAGCTTGGACACAGTCCGGCGTTGGAGCTCGGATACATTCCGGCGTTGGAGCTCGGAAGCAGTCCAGTGTTGGTGCTTGGCTGCAGAAGATACCTCGAATGCAGTCCGGCGTTGGGGCTCGGATGCAAGAGGACACCACCGCACGGGAACAACTTCAAACCCGAGGTGTGGCGTAAAAAATGACAAGGCATTGACAAAGGCCGAGAACTTAAAGGGGCTCCTCGGATACCCGACGTGTAAACTCTTCAGATTTACCTCAGCTATCCTCAAGATCGAAGAGAAGATTTGTTGAACCAGTTTTCAAGACCGACGACCGAAGATGAAGAACAGTTCGGAAGAATCGAGGATCTTCCCCAACTTGAAGACCGATTAGGGGGCTACTGACGGTGTCCTGGACTAGGGGGTACTCACCACGTCGTCTCCCGATCAGTTAGATTGGGCCGAGGACCCCCATGGCCGTATACTCATGGGCCAATTCGGACAGCTGATGCATAGACAAGGAAGATTCCACAAGACTTGGTGATCAAGACAAGGACTCCTCCCCACTGGCGTATTCGGCTAGGACTCTTGTTATCCTAGGCCTCTGGTACATTATATAAACCGAGGCTAGGATAGTCGATAGATGGGCTAGATTATTATTACTCATCATACCTCTAGGTTTAGACCACAACATATGATCTCGTGGTAGATCAACTCTTGTAACCCTATATTCATCAAGATCAATCAAGCAGGAAGTAGGGTATTACCTCGATAGAGAGGGCCCGAACCTGGGTAAACATCGTGTCCCCTGTCTCCTGTTACCCATCGATCCATGACGCACAGCTTGGGACCCCCTACCCGAGATCTGCCAGTTTTGACACCGACAGGCGTTAGTCCTCACTTTTCATCCCTTTTGGTCATTTGATGACAAAGGGGGAGAAATTTGAGTTAGTCTTCAAGCGGGTCTATATATATGGGCGTTTTTTTGTTAAGTTGCAACTCTCGCTCTTCTGAAGCTTTTGTTGTATGAGTTGTAAACTTAAGTCCGATGGTGACCTGATACTTATGCTCTATTTTTTTGCATGCTATTTTCCTCATTAATGTTATGCACGCATGCTGAATTACATCAGTCACCATATTTCATCATGCATTCCAAATTCTTCATTTCATATGTTAAATGCGTATATGAATTACAAGATATAGGGGGAGATCTCCATGATTCTACTCTTCAAATGTGCATTGCTTCAAAAGCAAATTCCTCACTATGCACATCTTCAGGGGGAGTTCTTCTATATCTTGCAATCAAATTCCTCAATTCTAAGCACTTTCAATTAATATGTTTATCCCCGTTGAAAACTTAACCTATATTGTCATCAATCACCAAAAAGGGGGAGATTGTAAGTGCATCTAGTGCCCCTTAGTGATTTTGGTGTATTGAAGACTTATGGTTAAGGGACTAATATGTTTGTGAGTGTACACATGCTCTATAAGTCAATGAGGAGTTTGATATTTACAGTGAAAGTCGCCCCTAAAAATGAATGTCTTCGGCTGAAGACTTTGGTTCTCCTGAATACTTTGAAAGTGAAGAAATTGGTGTGACCTTGAAGATATCATTATTCATGCGAGGAATCTGAAGCGTGAAGACTTTTGCTTTCGTAGTTTCATTTTCTTCTTCTTGAGTCATAGGAAACACCGTACTGTTAAGGGGTTCGAGGTAATACTAAGGAAACTGATTTCCAAGTGATGCTCATCTCAAAATCCTACACCAACCCAATCCTTCGAGTGAAGCCATTGGAAATCTCATATCATTTTAGTCAATTTCTTCAGTGACAGAGACGAAGATCTTCTGATATCTGAGGAATTTGTTCCGACTGAGGAGTTAGGAATTCGCCAGTGCGGATTGCCTACACACAGTGAGGAACATGATAGCCATGAGGAATTCGAACCTCAAATCTGACCGTTGTTGTGCCACGTGCCAGCTGTCGAAAATACCCTACCACCTAACGGTCATATCAGACAAGGGCATTTATGTCTTATCATGTCGGGCTGCTCCCTAGGCTATAAATAGCCGCCCCCTACAACCACTAGCTGGTTGGCTACTCCGAGAGAAACAGGCACTTGTCATTTGAGACCAGCCCATCCTCCGAGGACTTTGAGCGAAAATCATCAAGTGAGGAAAACCCAAATCCCAAACCCAAACCTAAAAACCCTAAAGTGATTGAGCATCACTGAAGAGATTGTTCCTGTGTGGAACCAACGCTTGTTACCTTTGAGGACTGTGTATCCTCCAGACGGTTAGACGTCATGGTTTGAGCATCCAAGAGGAATTGTGGATGGCCGAGTGACCAAGTCTATGAAGTTTTGGAAGTCACCTATGAAGACTTACCACTACTTTTGGGCGAGGTCTGTGTGATCTTAGCTCAAGGAGAATACGGTGAGGACCGTGTGTCCGGGACTGTGTGTCCTCGAGTTTAAATACTCAGCCGCTCCAACCAGACGTACAACTGTCATAGCAGTTGGAACTTGTCTACCAAATCATTGTCTGCACCAAGCCAACTGGTTCTATTTCCTCAACCTTTTCATTTCCTCATTTATGTGTTGATGAACCTGATCATTACTATTTGAAGACTTTGACTGAAGACTTTATCTAATTCCTCAATCATATTTCTTCAGTCTGTTTTGTCTTCATCCTGCTTATCATGTGTTTACGCTTTCTGTACTCTGTGTTTGTCTCTCATTTCATCATGATGACTATGCTATTGCTCTGTTATGCTTATACCTGAGTACTTATTCTGCTGCAAGTAGTTCTTCGCTTAGGAATTTCCTCACCCTGAAATTCCTCAGTGAAGAATTCATAAAAATCACCTATTCACCCCCTCTAGTCGACGTAACGCACTTTCAGTATCAAGCATCCCCAAGCTTAATTCCTGCTCGTCCTCGAGTAGGTAAATGATAAAACAGAATTTTTGATGTGGAATGCTACCTAGCATAATTCTCAATGTAATTTTCTTTATTGTGGCATGATTGTTCAGATCTGAAAGATTCAAGATAAAAGTTTAATATTGAGATAAAAATAATAATACTTCAAGCATACTAACAAATCAATCATGTCTTCTAAAAATAACATGGCTAAAGAAAGTTATCCCTACAAAATCGTATAGTCTGGCTATGCTCTATCTTCATCACACAAAATATTTAAATCATGCACAACCCCGATGACAAGCCAAGCAATTGTTTCATACTTTTGATGTTCTCAAACTTTTTGTATTTTCACGCAATACATGAGCGTGAGCCATGGACATAGCACTATATGTGGAAGAGAATGGTGGTTGTGGAGAAGACAAAAAAGGAGAAGATAGTCCCACATCAACTAGGCGTATCAACGGGCTATGGATATGCCCATCAATAGATATCAATGTGAGTGAGTAGGGATCGCCATGCAACGGATGCACTAGAGCTATAATTGTATGAAAGCTCAACAAAAGAAACTAAGTGGGTGTGCATCCAACTCGCTTGCTCACGAAGACATAGGGCATTTTGAGGAAGCCCATCTTTGGAATAGACAAGACAAGTTCTATAATGTAAAATTCCCACTAGTATATGAAAGTGATATCATAGGAGACTCTCTATCATGAAGATCATGGTGCTACTTTGAAGCACAAGTGTGGTAAAAGGATAGTAACATTGTCCCTTCTCTGGTTTTCTCTCATTTTTTTGTTTGGGCATTTCTTCTCTTTTTTTGGCCTCTTTTCTTTCTCTTTTTTTTATTTTTAGTCTGGAGTCTCATCCCGACTTGTGGGGGAATCATAGTCTCCATCATCCTGTCCTCACTTGGGACAATGCTCTAATAATGATGATCATCACACTTCTATTTACTTACAACTCAAAAATTACAACTCAATACTTAGAACAAAATATGACTCTATGTGAATGTCTCCGACGGTGTACCGGGATATGCAATGAATCAAGAGTGACATGTATGAAAGAATTATAAAGGTGGCTTTGCCACAAATACGATGTCAACTACATGATCATGCAAAGCAATATGGCAATGATGGAATTTGTCATAATAAATGGAACGGTGGTAAGTTGCATGGCAATATATCTCGGAATGGCTATGGAAATGCCATAATAGGTAGGTATGGTGGCTGTTTTGAGGAAGTTATATGGTGGGTGTATGATACCGGCGAAAGGTGCGCGGTATTAGAGAGGCTAGCAATGGTGGAAGGTTGAGAGTGTGTATAATCCATGGACTCAACATTAGTCATAAAGAACTCACATACTTATTGCAAAAATCTATTAGTTATCGAAACAAAGTACTAAGCGCATGCTCCTAGGGGGATAGATTGGTAGGAAAAGACCATCGCTTGTCCCCGACCGCCACTCATAAGGAAGACAATCAATAAATAAATCATGCTCCGACTTCATCACATAATGGTTCACCATACGTGCATGCTACGGGAATCACAAACTTTAGAACAAGTATTTCTCAAATCCACAACTACTCAACTAGCACGACTCTAATATCACCATCTTCATATCTCAAAACAATCATAAAGAATCAAACTTCTCATATTAGGACTAATTTTATAGCCAAAGCAAATTACCATGCTGTTATAAAGGGCTCTCAAAATAATATAAGTGAAGCATGAGAGATCAATAATTTCTATAAAATAAAACCACCACCGTGCTCTAAAAGATATAAGTAAAGCACTAGAGCAAAGTTATCTAGCTCAAAAGATATAAGTGAAGCACATAGAGTATTCTAATAAATTCCGAATCATGTGTGTCTCTCCCAAAAGGTGTGTAAAGCAAGGATGATTGTGGTGAACTAAAAAGAAAAGACTCAAATCATACAAGACGCTCCAAGCAAAACACATATCATGTGGTGAATAAAAATATAGCATCAAGTAAAGTTACCGATGGACGAAGATGAAAGAGGGGATGCCTTCTGGGGCATCCCCAAGCTTAGGCTTTTGGTTATCCTTTGATTTTACCTTGGGGTGACTTGGGCATCCCCAAGCTTAGGCTCTTGCCACTCCTTATTCCATAATCCATCAAATCTTTACCCAAAAACTTGAAAACTTCACAACACAAAACTCAACAGAAAATCTCATGAGCTCCGTTAGCGAAATAAAACAAACCACCACCTTAAGGTACTGTAATGAACTCATTATTTATTTATATTTGTGTTAAACCCACTGTATTCCAACTTCCCTATGGTTCATAACCTCCGATACTAGCCATAGATTCATCAAAATAAGCAAACAACACACGAAAAACAGAATCTGTCAAAAACAGAACAGTCTGTAGTAATCTGTATCTAACGCAAACTTCTGTAACTCATAAAATTCTACCAAAATAGGAAGACCTAAATAATTTGTTTATTGATCTACTTCAGTTGGAATCAGTATTTTATCACGTTCTGGTGATTATTAAAAAATGTTTTCGTGAGCAGAAAGTTTCTGACTTTCAGCAAGATCAAATAACTATCATCCAAGAAGATCCTATAGGTTTTACTTGGCACAAACACTAATTAAAACATAAAACCAAATCTAAACAGAGGCTAGATCAAATATTTATTACTAAACAGGAACAAAAAGCAAGTAACAGAAATAAAATTGGGTTGCCTCCCAACAAGCGTTATCGTTTAACGCCCCTAGCTAGGCATAAAAGCAAGGATAGAACTAGGTATTATCATCTTTGGCATGCAATTCTTCAATAGAACATTTTTAACCCTTAGAAGTTTCCTTCTTTTTATTAATGATCAAACTCCTAGGCAAGAAATCAAGGAATTCATTTGTAGCAAAAGCCTTAATGATAGCGAAAAAGTTGGGGTGAACACTTATTGATTTGAGATCCGCATTTTCCTTACTAGAAGATTCACCCTTATTTTTAGGAACATACATTAATTTGGAAACTTTGGTAGTAGGAGGATTCGGAGTATTTCTTACGGCAGAAAAAGCGGACCCTAAGTTGGTATTAACTATGGGTTCTTTTTCTTTAAAACTTTTCAGAGTAACTCCTACCTTAGATCCATATTGGGTAATTTGGTTGTGGATCTTTTTATCCAAATTCTCAATCAATTCCACAGTGGCAACTTTATTTTCTGTAATTTCAAGCCTTTGCATCACATGTTCCAAAGTTAGCATAGTTCCATTAACCAAGAAACTCCCTCCGGTAATGGTATCAAGAATATATCTATTCCAAGGAGTGATGCCTACATAAAAATTGTGAAGAAGAACGGAAGTAGATTGCTTCCAAGTAGATCTATTTTGAGCATTGCAAATTCTGTACCAAGCATCTTTTAGATTTTCTCCCTCACTTTGTTTAAAATTAAGAACTTCATTCTCGGGAGACAAAGGAGTAGATAAAGGACTGGCCATGACGACACACGGGACAAGAAAAAGAGGCGAGCAGAAAAAGAGGGCGAATAAAACGGCAAGGTGAAGTGGGGGAGAGGAAAACGAGAGGCAAATGGCAAATAATGTAATGCGAGGGATAAGTGTTTGTGATGGGTACTTGGTATGTCTTGACTTGTGCGTAGACTCCCCGGCAACGGCTCCAGAAATCCTTCTTGCTACCTCTTGAGGACTGCGTTGGTTTTCCCTTGAAGAGGAAAGGGTGATGCAGCAAAGTAACGTAAGTATTTCCCTCAGTTTTTGAGAACCAAGGTATCAATCCAGTAGGAGACCACACGCAAGTCCCTCGTACGTACACAAACAAATAAGAACCTTGCAACCAACGCGATAAAGGGGTTGTCAATCCCTCCACGGCCACTTGCAAAAGTGAGATCTGATAGAGATGATAAGATAATATTTTTGGTATTTTTTATGATAAAGATTGAAAGTAAAGAGTGCAGAATATAATAGATTGGAAACTTATATGATGGAGAATAGACCCGGGGGCCATAGGTTTCACTAGTGGCTTCTCTCAAGATAGCATAAGTATTACGGTGGGTGAACAAATTACTGTCGAGCAATTGATAGAATAGTGCATAGTTATGAGAATATCTAAGCATGATCATGTATATAGGCATCACGTCCGCGACAAGTAGACCGAAATGATTCTGCATTTACTACTATTACTCCACACATCGACCACTATCCAGCATGCATCTAGAGTATTACATTCATAAGAACAGAGTAACGCATTAGGCAAGATGACATGATGTAGAGGGATAAACTCAAGAAATATGATATGAACCCCATCTTTTTATCCTCGATGGCAACAATACAATACATGTCGTTTCCCCTTCTGCCACTAGGATCGAGCACGGCATGGTTGAACCCAAAGCTAAGCACTTCTCCCATTGCAAGAAAGATCAATCTAGTAGGCCAAACCAAACTAATAATTCGAAGAGACATGCAAAGATATCAAATCATACATAAAAGAATTCAGAGGAGATTCAAATATTGTTCATAGATAATCTTGATCATAAACCCACAATTCATCGGATCTCGACAAACACACCGCAAAAAGAGTTACATCGAATAGATCTCCAAGAAGATCGAGGAGAACTTGTATTGAGATCCAAAGAGAGAGAAGAAGCTATCTAGCTAATAACTATGGATCCAAAGGTCTGAGGTAAACTACTCACACATCATCTGAGAGGCTATGGTGTTGATGTAGAAGCCCTCCGTGATCGATTCCCCCTCCGGCGGAGCGCCAAAAAAGGCCCTGAGATGGGATCTCACGGCTACAGAGTGTTGCGGCGGTTGAAATAGGGTTTCATGGTGCTCCTGGATGTTTTCGGGGTATATGAGTATATATAGGCGAAGGAAGTCAGTCAGGGGAGCCACGAGGGGCCCACGAGGGTGGGGGGCGCGCCCAGGGGGCAGGCGCACCTCCCTGCCTCGTGGCCTCCTCGTTTCTTTCTTGACGTCCACTCCAAGTCCTCTGGATCACGTTTGTTCCAAAAATCACTCTCCCGAAGGTTTCATTCCGTTTGGATTCCGTTTGATATTCCTTTTCTACGAAACACTGAAATAGGCAAAAACAACAACAATTTACACTGGGCCTTGGGTTAGTAGGTTAGTCCCAAAAATAATATAAAAGTGTATAATAAAGCCCATTAAACATCCAAAACAGATAATATAATAGCATGGAAGAATCAAAAATTATAGATACATTGGAGACGTATAAGAAGGCCGGGCGACCATGGCACGCCTCCCTTCGTTGACGGGACTGCCACGCCTCGGACGGCTCCCGCCGCGCGAGGAGGTGTCGCCGCGGCCGCCAGGAACGGCGCCGAGCCCCGAAGAAGTCCGGCCGCGCCCACAAGGGACCACAGCGGGGGTGCTGGCATGCTTGCGGGGGCGGCACGCCCCCTCTTAGGCGGAGGCGAGCCGGGCCCCTCCTGGCGAGCCTTTCCCTTCTCCGCAGCCGAGAGCCTCTTCGCTGGCGCCATGGGTGTGGCAGCAAGGAAGAAGAAGAAGCAGACGGAATGGAAGAAGAGATGGGCAATGGGGGCTCCGCCCCTCTCCTCATTTATAGCCAGAAGGAGGCCAACCGTCGACCTCCACGATCGTAGGTAATGATGGTTTTCTGCGTGCACCAGGGACTCGTGAAGTCGGGCAGTTGCCGAGGCAGCATGGGGAAGCGGAGACGCCCACGTCCTGTCAATCGCCATGCGTCAATCAAGGCTGCAGGCGGTTGGGGCCCGCGGTGCTCCGCACTTGCCCTTTGGCTTCGCCTCGAAGCCAAGTACGAGCGCGCCTTGGGCCCAGGGGCTACTGTCGGCGTTCTGGGAACGGGGGTCCCCTGACTTCCCTACCTGCGGCCCACGGCGTGGCTCTCTCAGCGGCCTGGTACAAGCCATCTTCATCAGCAACCACTCAAGACCCTCACGAGGGGCCGAGCCTCGCGAGGCGGGCGACACAAGACCTCCTCGGGGGCAGCCTCGCTAGGCTGGCTCGCGAGGAGCGGATATATCAAGGCAGAGGGGCACCTCGCGAGGTTCACATGATGTGAGCCATGACGACCGAAGCCAGGCGGGTGCTACCTCTTGAGCATGCGTTGGTTTTTCCCTTGAAGAGAAAAGGGTGATGCAGCAAAGTAGCGTAAGTATTTCCCTCAGTTTTGAGAACCAAGGTATCAATCCAGTAGGAGGCTCCTCAAAAGTCCCACGCATCTACAGAAACAAACAAGAACCTCACAACCAACGCGATAAAGGGGTTGTCAATCCCTTCACGGTAACTTGCGAAAGTGAGATCTGATAGAGATAATAAGATAAGATAAATATTTTGGTATTTTTATATAGATTGAAAAATAAAAGATGCAAATAAAAGTAGATGGAAAACTTATATGATAAAAGATAGTCCCGGGGGCCATAGGTTTCACTAGTGGCTTCTCTCAAGATAGCATAAGTATTACGGTGGGTGAAAAAATTACTATCGAGCAATTGATAGAAAAGTGCATAGTTATGAGAATATCTAGGCATGATCATGTATATAGGCATCACGTCCGTGACAAGTAGACCGACTCCTACCTGCATCTACTACTATTACTCCACACATCGACCGACTCCTGCCTGCATCTAGAGTATTAAGTTCATGAAGAACAGAGTAACGCATTAAGAAAGATGACATGATGTAGAGGGATAAACTCAAGCAATATGATATAAATCCCATCTTTTTATCCTCGATGGCAACAATACAATACGTGCCTTGCTGCCCCTGCTGTCAATGGGAAAGGACACCGCAAGATTCAACCCAAAGCTAAGCGCTTGTCCCATTACAAGAAAGATCAATCTAGTAGGCCAAACAAAACTGATAATTCGAAGAGACTTGGAAAGATAACCAATCACACATAAAAGATTTCAGAGAAGATTCAATTATTTCTCATAGATAAACTTGATCATAAACCCACAATTCATCGGATCTTGACAAACATACCACAAAAAGAGTTACATTGAATAGATCTCCAAGAAGATCGAGGAGAACTTTGTATTGAGATTCAAAGAGAGAGAGAGAAGAAGCCATCTAGCTAATAACTATGGACCCGAAGGTCTGTGGTAAACTACTCACAACTCATCGAAGAGGCCTTGGAGATGATGTAGAGGCCCTCCGTGGTCGATTCCCCCTACGGCGGAGCGCCGGCGAAGGCTCCAAGATGGGATCTCGTGCATACAGAAGGTTGCGGCTGTGGAATTAGGTTTTCGTGGTGCTCCTCGATGGTTTTAGGGTACAGGAGTATATATAGGAGGAAGAAGTAGGTCGGTTGACGCTCGAGGGGCCCACGAGGGTGGGGGGCGCACCCACCCCCAGGGGGCACGCCGGGCACCCTCGTGGCCGCCTCGTTTGTTGCTTGACGTCCACTCCAAGTCTTTTGGTTTGCATTTGTTCCAAAAAGATCGCTCCCGAAGGTTTAATCCCGTTTGGACTCCGTTTGATATTCCTGTTCTTCGAAACACTGAAATATGCAAAAAAACGGCAATTTGGGCTGGGCCTCCGGTTAGTAGGTTAGTCCCAAAAATGATATAAAAGTGTAAAGTAAAGCCCGTAAACATCCCAAACGGGTAATATAATAGCATGGAACAATAAAAAATTATAGATACGTTGGAGACGTATCAAGCATCCCCAAGCTTAATTCATGCTCGCCCTCGAGTAGGTAAATGATAAAAATAGAATTTTTGACGTGGAATGCTACCTAGCATAATCCTTAATGTAATTTTCTTTATTGTGGCATGAATGTTCAGATCCAAATGATTCAAAATAAAAGTTCATATTGACATAAAAACAATAATACTTCAAGCATACTAACAAAGCAATCATGTCTTCTCAAAATAACATGGCTAAAGAAAGCTATCCCTACAAAATCATATAGTCTGGCTATGCTCTATCCTCATCACACAAAGTATTTAATCATGCACAACCCCGATGACAATCCAAGCAATTGTTTCATACTTTAGTATTCTCTAACTTTTTCAACTTTCACGCAGTACATGAGCGTGAGCCATGGACATAGCACTATATGTGGAATAGATTGGTGGTTGTGGAGAAGACAAAAAAGGAGAAGATAGTCTCACATCAACTAGGCGTATCAACGGGCTATGGATATGCCCATTAATAGATATCAATGTGAGTGAGTAGGGATTGCCATGCAACGGATCCACTAGAGCTATAAATGTATGAAAGCTCAACAAAAGAATCTAAGTGGGTGTGCGTCCAACTTGCTTGCTCACGAAGACCTAGGGCATTTTGAGGAAGCCCATCATTGGAATATACAAGCCAAGTTCATTAATGAAAAATTCCCACTAGCATATGAAAGTGACAACATAGGAGACCCTCTATCATGAAGACCATGGTGCTACTTTGAAGCACAAGTGTGGTAAAAAGGATAGTAGCATTGTCCCTTCTCTCTTTTTCTCTCATTTTTTTATTTGGCCATTCTCTTTTTTTATTTGGCCTTTCTCTTTTTTTGTAAAGTCCGAAGTCTCATCCCAACTTGTGGGGGAATCATAGTCTCCATCATCCTTTCCTCACTTGGAACAATGCTCTAATAATGAAGATCATCACACTTTTATTTACTTACAACTCAAGATTATAACTCGATACTTAGAACAGAATATGGCTCTATATGAATGCCTCCAGTGGTGTACCGAGATATGCAATGAATCAAGGGTGACATGTATGGAAGAATTATGAAGGTGGCCTTGCCACAAATACGATGTCAACTACATGATCATGCAAAGAGCAATATGACAATGATGATGCGTGTCCCAATAAACAGAACGGTGGAAAGTTGCATGGCAATATATCTCGGAATGGCTATGGAAATGCCATAATACGTAGGTATGGTGGCTGTTTTGAGGAAGGTATATGGTGGGTGTATGGTACCGGCGAAAGTTGCGCGGCACAAGAGAGGCTAGCAATGGTGGAAGGGTGAGAGTGCGTATAATCCATGGACTCAACATTAGTCATAAAGAACTCATATAGTTATTGCAAAAATCTACAAGCCATTGAAAACAAAGTACTACGCGCATGCTCATAGGGGGATAGATTGGTAGGAAAAGACCATCGCTCGTCCCCGATCGCCACTCAGAAGGAAGACAATCAATAAATAAATGTGCTCCAACTTCATCACAAAGCGGTTCACCATACGTGCATGCTACGGGAATCACAAACTTCAACACAAGTATTCTTTAAATTCATAATTAACCCACTAGCATGACTCTAATATCACCATCCTCATATCTCAAAACAATTATCAAGCATCAAATTGATCATAGCATCTAATTCACTTTCTATGATAGTTTTTATTATACCCAACTTGGATGCCCATCATTCTAGGACCGATTTTATAACCATAGGCAATACCATGCTGTTCTAAAAGACTCTCAAAATAATATAAGTAAAGCATGAGAGATCAAAAATTTCTACAAAATCAAACCACCGCCATGCTCTAAAAGATATAAGTGAAGCACTAGAGCAAAAACTATCTAGTTCAAAAGATATAAGTGAAGCACATAGAGTATTCTAATAAATTCCAAATCAAGTGGGTCTCTCCAAAAAGGTGTGTACAGCCAGGATGATTGTGGTAATCTAAAAATCAAAGACTCTTATCATACAAGACGCTCCAAGCAAAATAGATATCATGTGGCGAATAAAAATATAGCTCCAAATAAAGTTACCGATAGACGAAGACGAAAGAGGGGATGCCTTACGGGGCATCCCCAAGCTTAGGCTTTTGGTTATCCTTGAATATCTTGGGGTGCCATGGGCATCCCCAAGCTTAGGCTCTTGCCACTCCTTATTCCATAGTCCATCAAATCTTTACCCAAAACTTGAAAACTTCACAACACAAAACTCAACAATAAATCTCATAAGCTCCGTTAGTGCAAGAAAGAAAAACCACCACATAAGGTACTGTAATGAACTCATTATTTATTTATATTGGTGTTAAACCTAATGTATTCCAACTTCTCTATGGTTCATACCCCCGATACTAGCCATAGATGCATCAAAATAAGCAAACAACACACGAAAAACAGAATATGTCAAAAACAGAATAGTATGTAGCAATCTGTAACTTTCGAATACTTCTGGAACTCTAAAAATCCTACCAAAATAGTAAGTCCTGGGAAATTTGTCTATTGATCTACAGCAAAAAGAATCAACGCAAAATCAAGTATATGTGATTTACTAAAATTATTTTCGTGCGCGCAGAAGTTTCTGTTTTTCGGCAGAATCAAATTAACTATCACCGTAGGTTATCCTATATGTTCTACTTGGCACAAACACTAATTAAGACATAAAACTACATCTAAACAGAAGCTAGATGAAATATTTTTACTAAACATAAGAAAAAAAATAAAAAAAAATTGGGTTGTCTCCCAACAAGCGCTATCGTTTAAAGCCTTTTTAGCTGGCATTGAGATATGAATGATGCTCACATGAAAGACACGAGTTGAAGCACAAAGAGAGCATCATAAAACATGTGACAACCCCCTTAAGTCTAACATACTTACTATGCATAGGCATTTTATAAGCAAACAAATTATCATAGCAAGCAAAAAACTAGCATATGCAAGGAAGTGGAAAGAAACAATAGCAATCTTAACATAACGAGAGGTAATTTTGTAACATGAAAATTTCTACAACCATATTTCCCTCTCTCATGATAATTACATGTGGGATCGTAAGCAAATTCAACAAAATAGATATCACATAAAATATTTTCAACACGATCCACATGCATGCAAAGTTGACACTCTTCCAAAATAGTGGGATTAACATTAACTAAAGTCATGACCTCTCTAAACCCACTTTTATCAAAAATATCATAAGATTGAAAATACTCCAAATATGTGGGATCTAAAGTTCACACTCTTCCAAACCCACTTTCAATATTATTGCAAACACTATTATCAATCTCATATTCATCATGGGGCTCAAATAAATTTTCAAGATTATAAGAAGAATCACCCCAATCATGATCATTGCAACAAGTAGTAGACATAGCAAAACTAGCATCCCCAAGCTTAGGGTTTTGCATATTATTAGCACAATTGACATCAAGAGAATTTATAGTAAAATCATTGCAATCATGCTTTTTATTCAAAGATCTATCGTGAATCGCTTCATAAAGTACTTCATCACAATTTTCAGATTCACGAATTTCAAGCAAAACCTCATAAAGATAATCTAGTGCACTCAACTCACTAGCAATAGGTTCATCATAATTGGATCTCTTAAAGAGATTAGCAAGTGGATGGGTATCCATACACTTTTAGCAAGCGAAGATGCAAGCAAAAAGAAGGTACATGGTAACACAAGATCAAACGGAAGGAGGGCGAATAAAATGGCAAGGGTGAAGTGGGGGAGAGGAAAACGAGAGGCAAATGGCAAATAATGTAATGCGAGGGAGATGAGTTTGTGATGGGTACTTGTTATGTCTTGACTTGAGCGAAGACCTCCCTGGCAACGGCACCAGAAATCCTTCTTGCTACCTCTTGAGCATGCGTTGGTTTTTTCCTTGAAGAGGGAAGGGTGATGCAGCAAAGTAGCGTAAGTATTTCCCTCAGTTTTGAGACCAAGGTATCAATCCAGTAGGAGGCTCCTCAAAAGTCCCACGCTCCTACACAAATAAACAAGAACCTCACAACCAACGCGATAAAGGGGTTGTCAATCCCTTCACGGTAACTTGCGAAAGTGAGATCTGATTGAGATAATAAGATAAGATAAATATTTTTGTATTTTTATATAGATTGGAAAATAAAAGATGCAAATAAAAGTAGATGGAAAACTTATATGATAAAAGATAGACCCGGGGCCCATAGGTTTCACTAGTGGCTTCTCTCATGATAGCATAAGTATTGCGGTGGGTGAACAAATACTGTCGAGCAATTGATATAAAAGTGCATAGTTATGAGAATATCTAGGCATGATCATGTATATAGGCATCACGTCCGTGACAAGTAGACCGACTCCTGCCTGCATCTACTACTATTACTCCACACATCGACCGACTCCTGCCTGCATCTAGAGTATTAAGTTCATGAAGAATAGAGTAACGCATTAAGAAAGATGACATGATGTAGAGGGATAAACTCAAGCAATATGATATAAACCCCATCTTTTTATCCTCGATGGCAACAATACAATACATGCCTTGCTGCCCCTGCTGTCACTGGGAAAGGACACCGCAAGATTGAACCCAAAGATAAGCACTTCTCCCATTGCAAGAAAGATCAATCTAGTTGGCCGAACCAAACTAATAATTCGAAGAGACTTGCAAAGATAACCAATCATACATAAAATAATTCAGAGCAGATTCAATTATTTCTCATAGATAAACTTGATCATAAACCCACAATTCATCGGATCTCGACAACCACACCGCAAAAAGAGTTACATCGAATAGATCTCCAAGAAGATCGAGGAGAACTTTGTATTGAGATTCAAAGAGAGAGAAGTAGCCATCTAGCTAATAACTATGGACCCGAAGGTCTGTGGTAAACTACTCACAACTCATCGGAGAGGCCTTGGAGATGATGTACAGGCCCTCCATGGTCGATTCCCCCTCCGGCGGAGCGCCAGCGAAGGCTCCAAGATGGGATCTCGCGGATATAGAAGGTTGCGGCGGTGGAATTAAATTTTCGTGGTGCTCCTCGATGATTTCAGGGTACGGGAGTATATATAGGAGGAAGAAGTAGGTCGGTTGATGCTCGAGGGGCCCACAAGGGTGGGGGGCACGCCGGGCACCCTCGTGGCCGCCTTGTTTGTTGCTTGACGTCCACTCCAAGTTTCCTGGTTTGCATTTATTCCAAAAAGATCGCTCCCGAAGGTTTCATCCCATTTGGACTCCGTTTGATATTCCTTTTCTTTGAAACACTGAAATAGGCAAAAAAACAGCAATTCCGGCTGGGCCTCCGGTTAGTAGGTTAGTCCCAAAAAATGATATAAAAGTGTAAAGTAAAGCCCATAAACATCCAAAACGGGTAATATAATAGCATGGAACAATCAAAAATTATAGATACATTGGAGACGTATCAGAAGGCGCCAGCGAACGCAGAGTACCAGTTTCCTCTTTGGTGCTTAAGAGGCAGGCACATGCGAGGAGTCCCGAGGCATCAGGCAAAGGTTTCCATATCGGTGCAACAAGACCAAGACTAGCAGGACGGCAGGACGGAGGTCATCGCGGAGCCCACAGCTACATCACCACCAAAGCCTTTGGCAGGCGAAGACCACCTTTAGTCGGGATAACTTGTACTAGTTGTCCCGCTTCAAAATTGGTCCTTGTGGGATCCCTTCCCGCCTACATTTGGGAAGAGGACCAGGGCCTCTATAAATAGGACTAGCCACCACCGTAGGAGGCAACTCATCTGGGATCGAATCCATTCCATCCACGCACACACTCAAGCTCACCGAGCTCAAGAACACCTCTCCTCAAGAGGCTATTCACCCCTTGTACGTGTTCATCCTCGGCCTGCAAGGCAATCCACCACACCACACTGGAGTAGGGTATTACACGACAACGGTGGCCCGAAACAGTATAAACTCTTGTGTCTCTTGTTCCTTGGGTTCGGTGAGCTAAGCCTTGAGATCGTTGCGAGAGTGAGCTAGGAAGAGAGATCTTCGTGCGCACCCCAATGGTCGAACCTCAAGGGTTTGCCAGAACCCCGATTCCGACAAATTTTATCCTATGCATCTAGTTCATCGTGATCGGAATTACATATATAATTTTTGGCCTCATGAAGGAGAAAGTATCGCTCTAGCTTGGGGGAGCCTGAAGTCAATGTTATATTCATGCCCCAATCGTGTGCTCTCAGGAGAAATTATTATCCAGAATTTTTATGCTCGGCTTTCTCATAATGATCGATCCATGCTTGATACTTCTTGTGCTGGTTATTTTATGAAGAATACTATTGAATTAGAAAGAATTAAGCGCAACTCTGAAGATTGGGAACTCGACGAAGGTAAAGAGTCAGGTATTAAGCTTAAGTTTGATTGTGTTAAATCTCTTATGAATACCGATGCTTTTCAAAAGTTTAGCACTAAATATGGACTTGACTCTAAGATAGTAGCCTCCTTTTGTGAATCATTTGCTACTCATGTTGATCTCCCTAAAGAGAAGTGGTTTAAATATCACCCACCTATTAAAGAAGAAATTAAAGAACCAGTACTAGCTAACTAGGAAACTATACTTTAGAATGTTGATCCAGTTGTTCCTACTACTTATATTGAGAAACCACCTTTCCCTGTTAGGATAAAGGAACATGCTAAAGTTTCAACTGTGCTGAACAAAATTTATATTAGAACACCTAAACTTGATGAACAAATTAAACTAGAACCTAGTGTTGCTATGGTTAAGGATCACTTGGAAGAAATTGTAGATGGGCATGTTATTTACTTCTATGAAGAAGCTGCTAGGATTGCCAAACCTGATAAAAAGGATAAACATAGACCTGTTGTTGGCATGCCCGTTGTCTCAGTTAAAATAGAAGATCACTGTTATCGTGGTTTATGTGACATAGGTGATAGCGTGAGTGCTATTCCTTATTCCTTATATCAAGACATTATGAATGACATAGCACTCGCAGAGATAGAAGACATAGATGTTACTATTAAACTTGCTAATAGAGACACTATATCACCAATTGGGATTGTTAGAGATGTTGAAGTCTTGTATGGGAAAATAAAATACCCTACAGATTTTCTTGTTCTTGGTTCCCCACAAGATGAATTTTGTCCCATTATCTTTGGTAGACCTTTCTTGAACACCGTTAATGCTAAAATAGACTGTGAGAAACAAACTGTCGGTGTTAGTTTTGGTGATGAGTCTCATGATTTTAATTTTTCCAAGTTTAGTAGAAAGCTTCATGAAAAAGAATTGCCTGGTAAGGATGAAATAATTGGTCTTGCTTCTATTTCTGTGCCTCCTACTGGTCCACTAGAACAATATTTGCTAGACCATGAAAATGATATGCATATGCATGAAAGAAATGAAATAGATAAGATTTTCTTTGAACAACGTCCTCTGCTTAAACACAATTTTCCTATTGAAACTCTAGGAGGTCCTCCTCCACCTAAAGGTGATCCTGTGTTTGAATTAAAACAACTGCCAGACACTTTGAAATATGCTTATCTTGATGAAAAGAAGATATATCCTGTTATTACTAGTCCTAACCTTTCAGAACATGAAGAAGAAAGATTATTGAAAGTTCTAAGGAAGCACCGAGCTGCTATTGGATACACTCTTGATGATTCAAGGGGCATTAGTCCCACTCTATATCAGCACAAGATTAATATGGAACCTGATGCTAAACCCGTTGTTGATCACCAACGTCGGTTAAATCCAAAAATGAAAGAAGTGGTAAAAACAGAAATCTTAAAACTTCTAGAAGCAGGTATAATCTATCCTATAGCTGATAGTAGATGGGCAAGTCCTATTCGTTGTGTCCCTAAGAA
Source organism: Triticum aestivum (assembly GCF_018294505.1). Taxonomy (NCBI): domain Eukaryota; kingdom Viridiplantae; phylum Streptophyta; class Magnoliopsida; order Poales; family Poaceae; genus Triticum; species Triticum aestivum. The sequence continues at coordinate 106,783,786 of NC_057799.1, read as the reverse complement.
AGGAGGTATTACTGTTGTTCCTAATGATAAGAAGGAACTTATTCCACAAAAAAATGTTATAGGCTATAGAATGGTAATTGATTTTAGAAAATTAAATAAAGCAACTAGAAAAGATCATTACGCTCTGCCTTTTATTGATCAAATGCTAGAAAGATTATCGAAGCACACACATTTTTGCTTCCTTGATGGATACTCTGGTTTTTCACAAATACCTGTTTCTCAACATGATCAAGAAATGACCACTTTCACTTGTCCCTTTGGAACTTATGCTTATAGACGTATGCCTTATGGTTTATGCAATGCACCTGCTACCTTTAAAAGATGCATGCCTGCTATATTCTCTGACTTTTGCGAAAAGATTGTTGAGGTTTTCATGGATGACTTCTCTGTTTATGGGAAGTTTTTCGATGATTGTTTAAGCAATCTTGATCGAGTTTTGCAGAGATGTGAACAAACAAATATTCTCTTGAATTGGGAGAAGTGCTACTTTATGGTTAATGAAGGTATTGTCTTGGGTCATAAAATTTCTGAAAGAGGTACTGAAGTGGACAAATCTAAGGTTGATGCAATTGAGAAAATGCCATGTCCTAAAGATATCAAAGGTATTTGTAGTTTCCTAGGTCATGTTGGTTTCTATAGGAGATTAATCAAAGACTTTTCTGAAATTTCTAGGCCTCTTACAAATCTTTTGCAAAAGGATGTTCCTTTTGTTTTTGATGATGATTGTTTAGAAGCCTTCGAAACACTCAAGAAAGCCTTAATTTCTGCACCTATTGTTCAACCACCTGATTGGAACTTCCTTTTGAAATTATGTGTGATGCTAGTGATTATGATGTTGGTGTTGTTCTAGGACAAAGAGTTGATAAGAAACTGAATGCTATTCATTACGCAAGTAAAACCCTAGACAGTGCTCAACGAAATTATGCTACTACTGAAAAAGAACTCCTAGCATTGGTGTTTGCTTGTGATAAATTTAGACCTTACATTGTTGATTCAAAAATAATTGTTCACACCGATCATGCTGCTATAAAATATCTTATGGAAAAGGAAGATGCTAAACGTAGACTCATTCGATGGGTTCTCTTGCTACATGAATTTAATTTACACATTAGTGATAGAAAAGGAGCTGATAACTTGTCTAGGCTTGAAAATGTGCTTGATGACCCACTACCTATGATGATAGTTTTCCTGATGATCAGTTAGCTGCAATAAATGTTGCTCATAATACTCCTTGGTATGCTGACTATGCTAATTACATTGTTGCTAAATATTTACCACCTAGCTTTACAGACCAACAAAAGAAAAAATTCTTCTATGATTTAAGACATTACTTTTGGGATGACCCACATCTTTATAAAGGAGTAGATGGTATTATTAGACGTTGTTTACCCGAGCATGAACATGGACAAATCCTACAGAAATGTCACTCCGAAGCTTATGGAGGGCATCATGTTGGAGATAGAACTGCTCACAAGCACTACTGTAGGATGCTTCTAAGGCCACACTACGATCAGAGACCCTTCGACGAAACTGTGTGCGATGCAATAATCGCAAACAGTGGTGTAAAAAACACTACAAAAAAATACACTTCCGTGATGATACGTGTTTGTCACAGTAGGTCACGTTTTCTGTCATGCATGTACATCCATGACGATTTTATGACAGAATCAACACAGTCATACCTGTGCTGTCATAGAAGTGTTCCATGACATTACCAAAATTATCATCACGGAAGTGTCCACTTCCATGACGATAAATGTCGCGTCATGGAAGTGCTTCCGTCAAGGGTGACCGACACGTGGCATCCACCGTAACGGGTCGCCGTTAAGCTATCGGGTCCAGTTTTGGATCTAGTAACCCGCTAACAGCCTAGACCAATGAGGATTTTCCACGTGTAAAATTCTCATTGGCCAGAGGAAACACGTGTTGGCTCACCGTTGGGACATATGTCATCCATTCGTTGGACAGGAGGCGCCTATGATACGCCGACACATGGCACGTCCCAACAGAGGCCCATTCCGGTGAAAAGGCTGGCCCGTTTGACTTGGTCAAAAGGTAACAGGCCGGCACACGGAAAGCCTATTAACGGCCTATTCGTATATAGCCCATTTACGGCCCGCTAACTCACGACCCGTTACGGCGGATGCCACGTAGCTTCATCTGGGTCGTCCAATATGATTCCAGAACATTGTAACTTCCGGATTCTGGCCCATGTATGGCCCATGACGTCCTTCGGCCCATATGAGGCACTTTGTAACTCTTGGCCCATTTTAGGCCCATGGTGAAACTGGCCCGTAATGAACAGTATATCGCTTTAACCCATTAACGGCCCATTAGTCCATTGGGACCTTTCAAGCCCATGTTATCTTTCGGCCTTCTCAGGGCCCATTTATTCTTGGGATCATTTCCAGCATTCGGTTACTTACGGCCTGTTACTGGCCTTTTCTGATTGTGGCCCAAATTCAGCCCGTGGTTACAGTCGGCCCGTTTGTGGCCGGTTAATCCGTCAGGCCGTTTTCATAGCATCATCAAATACAGCTGATTAACGACGGCCCGTTATGGTCGGCCCATGAATGGACGTTTCCAACTATAGCCCGTTCAAGGCCCATAATGTGGTCCGTTGCTGGCCCATGTTTGGCCGATCGATCATACGGCCCGTAGAAGGCCCATTTATGCTATGGTCTATAGAAGGCCCATTGTTTCTACGGCCCTTAGAAGGCCCACTATTTATACAGCCCGTAGGAGGCCCATGGTAACTATAGTAAATATGTAGCCCATGGTTATTGTGGCCTAGTTTTAAAAAATAGGTTATTGCGGCCACTAGCAAACCGCGGAAAAAGAACTGCAGTGACTACAAGCAAACAAATAAACAAGACAACAAGGAAATAAATAAGCAAGCAACTTACGCTAGGCTATCATGCTTATTACACATATTACATCCACTAGGCATCAAAGTTCGCTACCAGTGCAAATATAGGGAACAAAGCAGCATATCACATACACAGGTCGTCAAAGTTGGCGACCACTGCAAATAAACGCCGCAGCAAAACAAGTCCAGAACTGAAACCACTTTAGAAGAGCTCAAGAAACAATATCCTGGGTACCCATAATGCTGGAAAGATGCTTAGCAAGCTTATTAACTTTCTCTTGTTTGGCGCTTAAATCCTCCAGCGCTTGCTATTGCATAAGAAAGTATGCATCTGAATTCTACAGGGACTTCCTCGGTCCTTCGGCTTCTTGCCGTAGCATTGCTAACTGATGCCTTTCAGCTTGTAGCTGAGACTGAAGAAGCCGAAGTGATTCAGGCAGCGAGGTCGAAGAGCTTGTGCCAGCGGTACTGGCCAGTAACTCGAACACTACATCAACGCAGGACTGTGGGGTTTTCTCACTGTCTACAAGATCATTTTTATCACCTTTCTTGGAGACCAACCGGTTTGTCTCACTATCTTGAACCTTATCTGCATTACTTTCTCTACTATTGCATAGTGGGGTGCTCTTCTCCAATATTCTGTTCGCATACTACAATAGAAACAAGCAGACACATCACATGTTTAGCATGTAGTATACGAAACTCATTTTGGTAAACCGGTACTAAGGTGGACAGGTTAACAGCATGAAACAAACATATATCTATGTACTATGGTCACTGTATTGTCCATATCATTCTAGTTTATGTTGCCAAATCAAGATAGAGACACAGTTCAACTCATATATTTTTAAGACACAACAGCATAGACAGAATATAAGTGTGAGAAACTACACAACATTGGCAACACTTGTAATGTGCATCACATGAGAACATAACTGTTTATACAACTGAAACTGAAATCAACATAGAGCAAGAAGTTAGAACAGCAATCCAATTAAAGAAATAGGTTTAAAACATACTTGTTGCGCCATTGGAGTTTCAATTGGATCCTTCAAATTCGAAAGTAGTTGGTATGAGTAAATACAGTGATGCAACAACAAAGGAGTATGGACCATAGCTACGGAATCTGACCTGAGAACAGTTGCTCTTCTGCTTTAAACGTGGAGTTTGGGTTCGCTGTGGTGGTCTTCGTGCTTTGGGCACTGCAGTTGCTTTACAAACTGCTCATGTGGGGGTACTCTGTGGTGGACATGGTGCTTTGTCAACTAGAAGTGGGTTACTATCCGCTGGGGTTGGGGTTAGATGGGTTGTAGCTGGTTCTCTGCCCAACGGTGTAAGTGTGCAATCTGGAAGAGTCTCGATTATGTGTGGTGGGGCTAGTTTGTGGGCCAGTACAACCATGGTTCTATCTGCATCGACGGGTAGCACTGTCTTTTGTGAAGAATGGGTTTTTGCTCCCTTAGATACTGCCATCACCCCCTCCAATTCAAATGGCTGATAAACAAGAAAAGAAATTGAACGTACATACATTGTATGATAGACAGATGTGGTAATTCACATATATGTTGTCTAACCAAACAGGACAGCATGACACAATTTCACATATATGATGCCTAACTAAACATGATAGCATGACACAGTTTCAGATATATGATGGATAACTTAACAGGATATAATGGCATAATTCAACATATGATGAGTATCTAAACAGGATGACATGACAAAACTATATGATGTCTTTATAAAATAGGTTGGGATGAAATAATTCACATAAATGTTGTCTAAGTATACAAGTTGGCATGATATAATTTACATAATTGATTCATATACTAAGCAGCTGGCACTCGCAGGTATGATCTCTAAACTAAGCAGATGGAATTCAATATTGTGAATATGATGTCTAAACTAAGCAATGCAAGACACCATATGCATGATATGAGAAATATAAACATTGCAACTTAGAGCATACACCTCAGGTGGGATATAGGACTGGCCATCTGTCTCCGAATCCTCCTCTGAGGAGCTCCTTGTAACCATTGAGATATATGCTTCAACAGGTATCATTGCCTGCTCTGAAGACCTTGTTTTCACTCTTGATTTTTCCATAACCGGCTCAAATGGCTCATACATATGAAGAGTAGTTCAATATACACAGGTTGTTGACAAATGGAATACGTAATGAAAAAAAGATGGCATGAGATAATTCACATATATGATGCCTGGCTACATGGCGGTGCATAATTCACATATATGATAACTGGCTGAAAAACATGGCATTGCATAATTCACATATCTGATATAGAAAGCAAACAGGAGGCATTCACACAAAGCATGTCTAATCTAAGCAGATGGCATGGCAATGCAAGACACCATATGCATGATATGAGCAATATAACCTTGCCAAGTTAGAGCATGTACCTCGGGGGGGGCATACGACTGGTCATCTGTCTCTGAATCCTCCTCTGAGGAGCTATCTGTAACCAGCAAGAAATCTGCATCGACAGGTAGCACTGACTGCTCAGAAGACCTTGTTTTCACTCCAGATTTTCCCATGACCGACTCAAATGGCTGATGCACAGGAAGAGTAGATGAATGTATAAACATTGTTGACAAATGGAATACATTATGAAAAAAATATGGCACGATACAATTCACATATACGATGACTGGCTAAACAGGATGGCATTGCATGATTCACGTATATGATGCCTGGCTAAAGAAGATGGCATTGCATAATTCCCATATACTCCCTCCGTTCCTAAATATTTGTCTTTTTAGAGATTTCAAATGCACTACCACATACGGATGTATATAGACATATTTTAGAGTGTAGATTCACTCATTTTGCTCCGTATGTAGTCACTTGTTGAAATCTCTAAAAAGACAAATATTTAGGAACGGTGGGAGTATGATATAGAAACCAAACAGGTGGCATTCACACAAAGCAAATCTAAACTAAGCTGATGACATATAAGATGTATAATGTAAGCAATGCGAGGCGCCATATGCATGATATGACCAACATCAGCATGCCAGGTTAGAGAAAACACATCTGGTGGTAAATAGGAGTGGTCGGCTCCCTCTGAATCCCCATCTGAACAGTTATCTTCCTCTGGAATACAATCTGGAATGGCGGGAGGGGGGCACTTCGCCCACCATGGAGCGGCGTCTGCATGACATTATATTCCCACGCAATGGTCTTCTCTTTTTCTCTACATGTTCAGTACGATTGTGTACAATAACTGACATGCATAATAAAAAATTAGTTAGATTTTGTAAGGCCTAAGGGGTGCATGCAGAAATCAAGACTGATGGTAGCAAACGAGTGGATAGATCCAAAACTAATGATAGCAGGTAGATTATAGCTTCAGTTTAAAAAGATAGAGAATGGATCATCTACTGTTTGTTGCCCACCCAACATGAACCACATAGAAGACCACAGATGAACCAGATAGTAGACATATACTATTCATTGCTGCCTCGATATGAGACCCACGGACATTTTAAAACTCAAGTTTGACCGATAAAGTAGCAGGTAATAATAACCGATGTATAACATAAGCAAAGAGGAAAGACTGCGATCTCTTTTCCGGAACTGTGTAGTCCTCAGGTTCATCTGCTCAGTCGATGATGGTAATGCAGTTGGCATGGATGCCAGCAACAGACAAGATGATCTGAGGCAGCAAAAGAAAGTTTGCAGGGGGAATCTCTACTAGAGTGAACACTTCCGTTGATGGTGCACCTCAGGTGGGGTGGATGACGACATTGGAGGAGCAAGACATAACACACAGAGTTTTCTTTGACGCCTACCTGAAAATGAAGTAAATCTGTAAGGGCTCCTTAGAATTGGAGGATTCTATAAACGCAGGGACAGGAAAAACACATGAATAGGATAGGAATGCACGTGCAAAACAGAGCATTTCGAAACATAGGATTTCTGTGAACCTCGGTGTTTGGTTCACATGAATTGGAAGAACACAGGAATGGAGAAACATGGTCAAATTAAAGTCAAACCACGTGAAAATGAAAATAAATAAGAATCTTATTATGCCAGTAATGCAATTAGTCCTGTTCTTCATGCATATTAATTTGAAAAGGACGTCCAACTGGATATTAAAATTCCTACCATTTTTCTTTGAAAGAGACACCAAAGGAAAAAAAATCCTCCAGTTTTGATTTGCTCCACTCCTAACCAAATGCACGAATAGTAGTACCATAGTAGTTCCATAGCAAAGGATCCCTGAGGGATCGACATGAATGCAGAGTAACAAAGTGATGCAATGAGTGTACAACCTCTTTGGCATAGCCTTGTCGACCTCAGCATCATTGGGTTGGACGTGGAGGATGGTGATACTGGTGTGACTGTCGGAGGCGGGGAAGAAGATCAGAGGCCTTTGGAAACGGCGCCGACGGTACTGCTCCTTTGTGATGGACGGTTCAGTCGTTGGAGCAGCTTCGGTGAGGTGTATGGCGGCGAGGGTGAAGCAGGACAAGACAGACAACGTTAATCTGAAGTGGTACTCTAATATCATCTGCAATAGATGATGTAAAATACATCACCAAAAGGTGCTAGATGGAAAATGCATCAGCCGCGCCACGGCCGCTCCGACAGATGCTATAAATACTGTTTACTCTGAACTTAACTAAAGAAACTGAACTTTACAGTCAAAACTGAATGTTACTGTCGAAACTGATTGAATTAGTAGAAGAGCATTGCAATAGATGTTTAGGGCATTCGAGCACTAGTAGCAGAGAAGCAGTGATCTAAACCAGCAGACGCTCGAGGAGGGAATGCACTAGCAGAGAGCAAGTCGTGCAGCAGAACCGCGAGCGAGTGCTAAAGCAGCAACTCCTGTAGCTGCCGGAGGTCGTGCAGCAGCAGCAGCGCGAGCGGGAGCAAGAGAAGCAACACGAATGAGAGCAAGAGCGGAGTAGCAGCGCGACCGACAGTAATAACAGAGCAGAGCAGCAGCACGAACGAAAGCAAGAGCAGTGCAACAGCACGACCGATAGCAAGAACAGAGCCGCAGCGCGAGCGAGAGCCGGAGTAGCAGCAGCAGCAGCGCGCGCGAGAGCCGAAGCAGCTGCAACTAGTGCTAGTGTGGAAGTCGCCGCCGAGGAAGCAACGACATGGGGGAGAGACACCATGGATGAAGTGGCTGGCGACGGCGCCATCGATGGAGACCCGCCATGGCTGCTCGGTATCGAGCACCGGCAGCCCCGTGAGATCGAATAAAAGATAAAATGCAGTGGTGAGTGCAAAACCTCCTTGGTGGCGCCGAGTTGGCCTCGGCTTCATCGGAGGAATTGGTGAGGGTGCTAAAGTTCCGGTGGGGCAGGTTAAGACGGCGCTGTGGGGATGGAGGTGGTGCAATAGACGAGGCAAACGTCGGGGCAACTCCTTGGAGGTGGAGGATGGGGCAGCTGATCCGGCGGGACGACAAGATCGATGATGGATCCTCATCCGGTGTGGTGGATGAGGGACGACGAGCTATTGCGGTGGACGACGTCATCGGGGAAGAGTCTCCGGCTGGGTGACGGTCGGGAGGCCGGCCGAGGAGCATGGGGTTTCGTGGGTTTTGGCGGCCTCGATGTACGAATGGGGGGGACGAAGGGGAAGGTAGGGGGAGCCATGGCTTAGGGACGCGCTTGTCCAAAATGTAGGGCAAGTTACCAGTGAACCCCACCGGTTTTGACACCGCGACGTCGAGCCGACATTTCTGGCTGAGGGGTAGAAGGGGGATTTCGCGTGTCTGGGCTACGGGACCGATTTCGGATGAGGAGGGAGTTTTCGCGCGCGTCGAAATTTTGGGATACCAAGGTGCGGAGCGGATTGAAGAGGCGGGAGTTTCAAAGCAGATGTTACAAAAGATACTCGAGCTTGAAAATTGCGGGATAACAAGGCGCGGATTCCTTGTTCGGCAGAACAAACTTAACGTGTAAAAAAACAATTCATACAAGATACAAGAGAGTCATGTCCCCTTTTACTATATTGCTATAAATGTCATTGAAAAAACTACAAGAAAATGTAAAAAAATCGGGAGAACAAGATTACCCTGTACAGTACCAAATCGATTCGCACTTCCCTCAACAACAACAAAAACAAATCAATTCCCACCAAAAGAAAGAGTCATGTCCCTTTTTATATGATTACAAATGCCAGGATCTCGAATTTCAATTTTTGAATCCACGTTATGTTGAATTCGAATATATCGTTAGGTGACCTTGCGGTTTATAATGGATGTAGTCCTACATTTTGATCTTCCATCATATATGAACATTTTACTCCACCCTATGAACATATATATTGTCGTCTACCATATGGACTAAATTTGAATCAATTTTCCTTATTTGAATACGATTGTTGTCAAGTTATACAATCATTTAAATATTATCTTGATAACAAAAACATGCATATAGCAGTAATCATATTTCACTATGAACTACATGTACATAAGATCTCCAATTCAAATATTTGTATCCATTTTATGTTGAATTCAAATCAGAGTACACTGGTCTAGGTGTTGAGATATTTGGGATAATCTAAACTCTGTTTTCATATGTATATAATTTTTGGCTGAATTGGGACACGTTTTGGTATATGCTTCTTGCAAAATCGGAGTTTCTCTCAACAAGCCTCGTGGTTCGAGAGGGAACGTGTCACCTTTGTGTGCAAAATGATATACGCTGCCTCCCCCCAGATTTTTACAGAGGCAACATAGAACTATATGAGTGCCCTGTTAAATTTTGGAATTATTCCGGGTTCGTTTGGCCTTTTTTATACATTAATTGAGTTTCTGGACATTTAATGTGCATAATCCAAATTAGAACTTCAAGCACATGCCCCGGTGCACCAAAGTTGGTTGAAAAATCACATGTGTGTCCTTGGGTGAATTTCTAGGTCCCATGCAAGAAATAGGAATGAAATTCAAACATCAGGGCGTCGTGACTCGGCCGAGAACAACGAGAAACTTGGTTTTTAAATTCATGTAAATCCAAAACTCGCCTGGAAATCATGAAACTTGGCATGGTGTCATGTCATGGCACTAACATGCTGTGGTACAAAATTGCGACGATTTGGAACAAGTTTTGGTATAAGCTTCTTGCAAACCGGAGCTTCTCTCAAGAAGGCTCGTGGTTCTGAAAGGGAACGTGTCACCTTTGAGTGTGAAACGATATACGCTGCCCCCATTGAGTTCCTTTATAGAGGCAACATAGAACTACTTGAGTGCCCTATTAAATTTTGGAATTATTCTGGGTTCGTTTGGCCTTTTTTATACATTAATTGAATTTCTGGTCATTTAATGTGCATAATTCAAATTTGAACTACAAGCACATGCTCCAGTGCACCAAAGTTGGTTGAAAAATCACATGTTTGTCCTCAGGTGAATTTCTAGGTCCCATGCAAGAAATGGGAATGAAATTCAAACATTTGGGCATCGTGGCTCGACCGAGAACATTGAGAAACATGGTTTAAATGGCGTGGCTATGTCTCACTCGACTGAGATTTAAGAGAGAAAAAGGAAAATATGAAAAGAAAATTTTGCAGGATCTTGATGTACGATTCGACGGACCTATATAGGATCTACTGCGACTTATAGCAAGACTGGTGAATATTAGAAGGACGACGAGAGTGGATAATAATTGTCTTACATAATTAGGAAGATAATTTAAAAAGCCACATGCGGCTACGCCCGAAATACACAAGGGCAAAAGAAGAAGGAAGACGCATACAACGATCTGGCTCGTTGATCTCTACTTTCTTTAGTTCTCGCGGCGTGCGGCAATGATCTCTTTCATCAGTTTCATGTCCTTAACACACTGTTTGGCAGCATCCACAGATTCCTCCACCAGCCTTTTGCGCTCGATGTGGAGCATGGCATTCTCGTCCATAAGTTTCTTGACGATGACGCCCGTCCTCTGCAACAAGGCAGTGGTCTCCTCCGCCTTCTTCGCCCTTCCGGTGATTTTCGCCCTCAGCAGGTCCCGCTCGGCCCGGAGCTTCGCATTGCCCTCCCCTAGTTGCCGGATGACGCCGGTAGCCTCGTCCTGCAACCTCGCCCAGCCAGAGATCTGATCCATCTGGCTATGGATGATAGCATGCATGCGCCTGTAAGAGTCCTCGCCTGCCCGTGAGAAATTTTCCTAGGCCGCCATGGCGCTGCGGGACCTCCGTGCTACTTCGGCGGCGCGGCGGGACATCTCTGCTGCTTTCGCGGCACGGCCGGACCAGTCTGCTACATCAACGGCGCGGCAGGACCTCCGTGCTGCTTCGGCGGCACGGCGGGACCTCTATGCTGCTACTGCTGCATGGCTGGACATGTCGGTTGCTTTCGCGGCGAGGCGGGACATCTCTCGTGCTTCCTCTTCCATGCTCGTCTCTCCCTGGTGGAAATCTCTCGACCCAGAACTCACGCTGGCCATGACAGACGCAAGGGAATGATGCTGAATGACTTGATTGTTTTTTTGGATGAGGAGTTGAGGAGGAATGTGCAGTCATCTTGGCATAGTAGTATTTATAACTGTGTACTACTAATACGCTCCTAAGTGGGAAACCATTTAGGTTGTGATCGGTGTGAACAGGTTTGCAATTAAATATAGCGTGGTAGTAATTTGAAATGTGACGAGACGCAAGCTCAAAATTTATTGACGGTTCTAGTTTCGAAGTGCGGCACTATTCCCAGATGGCGTAACGTGGGCACGTGTTCTCGGCCGTGGTGTAGCATATGCCATGGTACTCCCTCCTTCTAGGTGTATAAGTCACCTTATGAAAACCAAATAATCCCAAAACACTTAGGCGCGGTGCATTAACTCTCACCTTGTTTCTTGTTTCTTAACATATCAACCAATAAGAGATGTAGGGCGTGCATGTTTTCAATGACTCGAGACTACCAAACACAACATGTAGTGGTTAGTTCATTGCATGCAATGCTATTAGTTAGCAAATAAACATTAAGTTCTCTCGTTTTCCCCTCCTTTTTGGTCACGATGCACAACCTAAGATGACTTATTCACCTGGACGGAGGGAGTACTTCTTTTTCTACTGCTGTGTACGTGCAATAACTGGCACCGTCGGATACATATCTTATGGTTATTAGGGTGTTCGATAGGAATAGCCTCGTGACGAGCTATAGACTAGTGTTTTTTCACAAGCATTACATCGACACATATTATCTCTCTCCCTCTTTCCCACGCACACACCTATCTCTCGGGACTTCTCGCACACACCATCTCTAGCTCCCTAGGTCGATGCCACCCAGATACACTTGTACTCTAAGTTTAGTATGTTATACAGGAAGAGAAGAAGCGCACGCACGCACTCGTCCTCTCTCACACACACACATCTGTAGCTACGAATTCTAGTGTTCTCAACCATCCGATTGTCTCTATCATAGGTTTCACGTTGCTCCTTGGCCTTGAGATTGAGAAGTTTAAAACACGAAGGCTAAGCTGGAGGCGCGAGGTTTTGGTTAATGTGCGGGCCGCACACGGCACCAACATGACATGAGCATCGTCTGCCTGGTGCGCAGTCGGGTGGGTTGTCCATGTATAGACACAACCAGGCCCTCCTTGGTATCTGCACCTTGACTTATGCACAGAGAAATTAGGATCGGAGGGAGTACTACTAGTGGTAGTACTACTTTGATGTGTCGCGTCAACTCGCACAAGTATGCAACACTTCCTGAACAAACAAGCATGTAAGCTATTATACTTCTTACCCAAAGGATCTTTATATCCAACAGACACAAAATATCTGTTCGACTGTTGGAAATTACTTTAGCTGCTGACCTGATGTTGAAGTAATTGCTGCATCGCCACCAAAACCAACCATCTCTTAAGCTAAAGTAGACCGAGCTCACCCCTATATTAGCATATTACTAAGATAAACATAAGGCACTGTAGAATCATTTAGGACGTGATCTTGTCATCTGAATGTGGAGGGACACCAGCTTAGCCCCGGTCAGCAGCTTGGGCGGAACTGTGAAGAAGGTCAGCTCCTGCACGGCGATGTCGCCGGGATCCTTGCTGCTTGTCACCTCCATTTCCACCTTGATGGCGTCGGTCCTGCCTTTGGGCTCCCCCGGAGGGCCGTTCGCCCACAGCTTGGCCATGTAGTGCAGTAGTGGGGACGCCCCCGCTCTGATGCAGACGACCAACACAATGATAGGCGCGTCGATGTCGAGCATGCCACTGACCAAGAAAAACACGCGGTCGTCCTCCTCCATGAACAGCAAGAGCTGTGGCTCTGACAGTGGCACTTGCAGCTGGAGCGCCTTGCCGTACTGGATCCTATGCACGAGCATGGGATGCACAGTGCTAATGTGGTGGGAGAGCGCCGGTGGCGGGCCTTCGTAGCCGCAGATGGGCACCGGGCGTTTGCAGGGGGCGGACGGACACACGCTCTGGTGATCGGCGAGCTTGTGGTAAGTAAAGTAGAGCCCACAGCCTTCGTGCGGGCACTCCACCCTCACTGAGGAGAGGACGGCGTCCACCACCGTGTTCCGCGTGTCGAAGCCACCGCCGCGCTCGCACTTTTGGCACTGCCGCTAGTTCCCGGGGCGCTTGACGCGGCAGTCCGCGCAGGCCAGGTGCCCTCCCTTGCACTGCACAAATCAATCGAACAACACATCAATCAAGAAACCTGCACCTTGCTCGATCAGCCGACCGGACGAGGTGTATTCGAACCTCATACACTTGAGGCTTCAAGGGGCGGAGGTACAAGGGGCAGTGGAGCAAGGTGAGGTCCATCGAGACCATAGAGAGCTCCATCGTCGGGTCCTGTTCCGTCTGCATGATCTCGCCCTCCTCGTGCATAACCATCTCTCGCTTTATTAGGGCCGGGGCATTACAAAGCTTTACCATCACATATTCATACTACTTCAAGGTGCATTAAATCAACACATGCAAGTATCAAAAGGAGAGTCACGATATGCATGCATGCGTTGTAATTAATCCATCGGTAAACGCAAATTATTGAAATATATCGAGTGCACTGCTTTGATGTGTCGCGTCAACTCGTACTAGACCGAGAAGTTTGATTACCACAATGCCCTCTCCCTCGCGGACTGAGCTCCGGTGCCTTAACTGCACCTGCCTTTGGCTGCATGACAGGTGGGCCACCCACCTGTTGGGCCCACCTGTCATACATGGAAAGGAAGGAGCAGTAAGTCAATGAAGCTGCATCCCTCCCTCGCCCATGAGCGTGGTGGCTGGTAGGACTAGGAGAAGCTTTGGCTACATGCTCTCCCTCCCGCACGCGGTGGACATGCAGCAGTTCAATCGGTGTCACATGGCCAGAAGCATACTGTAGTACTCCTCCACTGTAGTAGTACTCCATCATTGTTCGACTTCCCGAAGAGGCGAAGAGCTAAGCGTAGCCCGGACGCTCGTGTGGTAGTTTCGGGCTTCTTTGATTCAAAGGATTCTCAAAGGAATTTTGGAGGATTCTAATCCTTAGGAATTTTTCCTATCTTGGTTGTTTGATTCGTAGGATTGTAAACCATAGGAATTTTTCCATAGGATTCATTTGCACTAGATTTCATAGGAAACTTTCCATCCACTCAAACCTCTTTGAAAGAATCCTAAGTTTTTTCTATGCACAATCAAGCACTCGTACAATCCTGTAGGATTGAAGACGACATTCCACTCTAATCCCATGTTTTTCCTATTCCCGCGTTTTGGAAACCCTACGAATCAAAGAGGCCTTTCATGTGTAGAGTAGTCTAGGATAGCGTGTACCGTGCCTGTAAGCTTAAAATCGTTGGGGTCGGCTCCATGCTATGAGGCCGTCTTGAAGCTTTTTTTTATTAAAATAATCTTCTGGCCCAACCTGTCATCCTGGTGATTGTAGTTTGCATGCTCATCTGGTCAAGACAGGAATATTTTTTTTAATTTGTCTGGGGGGGTAAATGTTAGAGGTTGCAGCAAATGGGGTATTGTACACTGCGGGTTTTTCAGCCAAGTTTAGAGGCAACCATGTGGGGCCAGTGCTATGATGTGTCGCGTCAACTCGTACAACGAGGAGAAGCTTGATTTTACTACTACACGCGTTCTCCCTCGCCCATGCGCGCGGTGGCTCGCAGACGAGGACAGGCTTTTGCTTATAGTACTCCCTCCGTTTTTTACTCCGCATATAAGATTTGGTCAAAGTCAAACTACACAAAGTTTGATCAAATTTATATTAAAAAATATGAACATCTACAATACTAAAACAATATAGTATGAAAATACATGTCATGGTGCATCTGATAATATTGATTTCATATTGTGTTTTTTTATATTTTTTAATATAAAGTTAATCAAAATCTACAAAGCTTGACTTTGACCAAACCTTATATGCGGACTAAAAAGAAACGGAGGGAGTACTACAACAAGCTATCCCTCCCGCTCGCGGTGGACGAACATGCAGCAGTGGATTCGATACTATAGAAGCACTAGTAGTAACATCATTGTTCATCTTCTCAAAGAGGCGAACAACCAAGCACAACCCGAACGTGGCAGTTGCAAACCTTGGAGCACGCATATAGCCAGGCTCTTGCATGAGACAAAATTGCTATGTGAGCCCACTATTGTAGTACTTGCTAGTATAGCCCTGTGAACAGAAAGGAGTATTTGCCTTTCTAGAGATTTCAACAACTGACTAGACTACACCGAGATGGAGTACATATGGAGCAAAATGAGTGAATCTACACCATAAATAAATACGTAGTTCTCTCGTTTTCCTCTCCGCCTTGGTCACGTTGCACAATATTGAGTATACTAGTACTATCATCTTGAAATTTACGAAGTCACCATAGGCACCTCGTCGTCGATGAGAACGTCTCCTGACACGCGATAGATGCGAGCGACAGTCGCCTCCACAGGTGCTTGAATGCCAAGGAGGGAGAGGGTAGCGGTTCCCAAGATGTTGAACGGTCAATGATGCATCCTCAATTACATGTAGAGGGAATTAATTGGAGAAGCAAAATAGAGCCGGCACGATGTGAATGCAACAGAGTTTGGACTCTCATATAAAGACGCCCCACCACTCCAATCCATCTACTCCTAGTCTCTGCGCAACACTGCTCACTCCAATCAAAGACCAAGTGACCAAAAGCCACAAGCACCTATGGAGGCGATGGAAGCGAGCGACAGTCGGCTGTGGCAAATCATCCAAGGCACCGGTCTGTGGCCCCGCACCGCTCAGCGTTTCCAGACGGTGCCGGCGACCGCTAGCGTCGTAGCCCTCACCGACGCCGGCTTCGCCTCTCGCATGGACGACATGATGGTCAAGTCCATCTGCAAGTTCACCGCCATCAAGAAGCGCGCGGGCGACCTTGCCGTACTGCTCCAGCCCGCGCACCCAGGCTCCTCATTGCCTGCCACCCTCATTGGCCTCCATGGTGACGAACTCTTTCAAGCCCTGGTGGCCCTGCAGGTGCCGGAGGTCGCGACGAAGAATGTGCACCTCGAGGCCGCGCTCGCCGCGCAGCGCCTCGCCATGCAAGAAACCGTCCAGCGGCTGGAATCTTTGGACGCCATTGTTCAGAAGCACGTCGACCTGGCCACGAAAGCCACTGCTACTTAGCCGCTGTTCGGCGCGCCGGCGCCCTAAGTCGAGGAGGTGGACTTTGTCAATTGATGCATCTCTTCTTCTTGCCTCCTATAACCAGCACTGCATCACCTCGTGGTCTTAATGTTTTATTAGTATAGTACTCCCTCCGTTCCCAAATATAAGTCTTTCTAGAAATTCCAGCAAGTGACTACATACGGAGCAAGATGAGAGAATCTACACTAAAATATGTCTACATACATCCGTATGTTGTATTCCATTTGAAATATCTAAAAAGGCTTATATTTAGGAACGGAGGGAGTATATGGAATTTTAATTCCATTCATAGTGTTTTCACTGTGAGGTGGGGCCGCAGTTGAGCAAACCGACCATCGGCAAATCCCCACTCCACCCATCGGGCGTCGGCTGAGTTTAGAATTAGAAGAGAGAAACGAGGGAGAAGGCTAGCTGTAGCATGGACGCTATTGTCAGATGGGACTTGTGTTCATAGAATAGGAGTACTGAGCACTCGTACCTCTTTTTTTTAGGGAAAAAGTAGTCGTATGTCTAGTACTACCACTAGTTGGGTGCGTGCGACCTATACATGTCATCACTTTAGGTCTCCTTTTTGAACCGCAGCTACGCTTCACCGTACGTATTTTTTCACGCATTTATCCTCCTATAGCTATATGTACTCCTAGGCTATTTCCATGTGCTCCCTTTCGCCGACATATGGGACATAGAGCATCTGGGTCGTAGTGCATGCACGACTCGGGGCACATGCCGAGGGTACTTTGCATTTCAGACCTCACGAATTACATGCAAACCCCCGCAGAAGAATAAATAAATAAATGAATTACTACATCAAACCGGATTATTTTCGTAGAAACCGGAGCACGTTCATTAAATTTTGGACATAACACATTTATAAAAAACCTAAACCAGTCTAAGGGCCTCTTTAATTCGCAGGATACTGAAAACACAGGAATGGGGAAAGTATGATGTCGATGAACCGAGACGAGGAGGACTTTAACTCAGTTAGAGGTTAGAGTTAGATTCTTACCCTGAACTAACTCTAAACCAAAGAGGTGTATGGATGGCAGGGTTAGATTGACAATAAATGTTCTTTCTCAATCATTTGACTACTTTGGACCCTATTTCCTGCCGGATTTGGTGTGGCCGGCTCTTGTGTGGCCTCCTCCCGCTCACAATTGACATAAACGAACCATCTTTACAAATCAAGCATGCAAAACATGATAAATTTTACTTTGTCCATACAAATGAGATATCCCACTTAAACATACAAGTCCTCAATCAAGCTTCACAAAAAACAATAAACTCCATGAAACAAAGCATGAGCTAACTCATCATGGGAGTCATTCACGTAGGGAGGGAGCCCGGATACCCTCACGCACCCAGGGAGGAGCTCGTCATCGTTGCTCTGGAGGAAGGCTCTATAGAGCCCAAGCCCCGGGAACTCCTCCGACACCGGCGCTTGCGATTTGAGGTCGACACCGGCATGGGTAGCAGGGCCACTTGCCAACGACTGCGAGCCGAATCTCTGGGCCTCTAGAAATAATGCAAGCCTGAAACTGAAATACCTAGAAAGGTGAACTGAATCTTTGGGCTCTAGAAGTAATGCAAGCCTGAAACTGAAATACCTAGAAAGGTGAACTGAATCTTTGGGCCTCTAGAAATAATGCAAGCCTAGAACTAAAATACCTAGAAAGGTAAACTGATTCCTTGGGCCTCTAGAAATAATGCAAGCCTGAAACTGAAATACCTAGAAAGGTGAACTGAATCTTTGGGCCTCTAGAAAGATTTATTACCTCCTCAAGCAGCATCAAACAATTCCATGCGTGCACCACAAATCTATACCAAGTTTAATAAGGATCTACGTTTCCAAATCAGAATTAGTGCTAGAGCAAGCAAGATCAATGATATGGCTGTGAGACAGAGAAGGAATGAACAAACTCACCCCTCTCGCGACCTCCTTGGTAGATGCGCCGCCGCCGTGCACGACAGAGGGAGACAAACGACCGTTGAAGGGGGAGCGTGGCGAGCTTCGAAGGCCGGAGGGAGAGGGCGGCCGGAGGAGAGAGAGGGCGAGCGGCGGAGCGGCGCTTGGGCGGGCGGCCCGATGGGGAACAGAGAGGAGTCATGCGAGGGGGGCGGAGGGAGCGATCTGGTGCGGGAAGGGGAGATTTTTTTAGTTCTCTTTTAGTGGGCCCAGGGAGAACTAACCCAATTAGAACCTCTCCACCGGGCTAGTTTTTTTAGCTGGGTTAGAGCAAACTAGCTCAAACTAACCCCTCTTGTTTGGATAATTTGAGGCTATTTCAAACCAAACTAGCTCTAACTCAGGGATCCAAACAAAGTGGAGTAGTACTGTACATGCTACAGTCTGGACCGTAGCACATTGTTTTTATGGCCATATCAGCACATTGTTTTCTTCTGCTGGTTCACTGGGCTGCCGTGGTTCGCACTCCTCCGACGTGAGTAGTAGTACTACTAGTATATACGGCATGATTCTTTGCTCCTTCTTACTACTACGTACTTCGCCGACATGTGGGAGAGCCAGCATCTGGGTCGACGTGTCATGCACCAGATTAGAGTGCGGAACGGAAGGGGGCATCACCGGTCGTACTGCCAGTAATTCATGACTATAGTGAGTAGTCATATCACAAGTCTTTCCAGCAGTAATGCGTCGTCAAATCGCACAGCCCGACCTTTCCAATAGTAAGTAAGTTGAATCTGCTACTCCCTCACCCTCCTCTCCTCTCTGTCAAACCGCCTACGCAAAAACTACCGCGCGTACTGCCCGGGAAAAGCCCCGCCCTCAACTTTTAACTACGCGAAAATAGTTTGAGCTTGTTCGTTCTAAATAAATACTAGTACTGTATGTTTATTCACCCGTGGGGTTGTTCAATGAATGGAGGGCCGGGGAGCACAAGTGAACAATACTACTACTAGTAGTAGTAAGTAGGAGTCGTACAGTTAGGCACCTTAAATAGAGAGTTTCTTTTCTTTAATGCCACGTACACAAATGGAAACGCTTGTTGTGGAGAGAAAAAGATAATCACTCCACTATATATGTACGCAGGGGCATGAGCGCTTGTTTACTAGGGTTTCTCTCTTCATTCTCTCTTCCTCTCTAGATCTAAACAAGACAGCGGTAGCAATATTTTCTCTCTGCTCACCGCTGGTCATAGATCCGGCCGGATCCCTTCGGCTGGTGTGTGTAGAGGACTAGGTGCATCGTTCACGCGGTCATCACCGGCGAGGGAGGAAACCCAAAGCTGTCGGAGGGGTTCGATCCTCTGCCCGTGTCATTCTCTCTGACACAGCGCCGGCTCGAGAGGTCCTCCGACCCTTCTTCCTCCCTGCCGTATTGTGCGCAGATCCGACCTGCCGCCACCGACACCCCGACGACCCTCAGGTAGTTCTTCAAAAGCGGCCTTGCTCTACTGCCCCAGCTCCCCACGTGTCTGCATGTGCATCTTTTTCTACTTCCATCAGCTCTTCCAAAGCCACCTAATTTTTTAGTATTATTAGAGGTAAAGCTACTTCATGCATTCGAATCTAGGATTTGGTTCAAACAATGAAGAAAGGGGGGAAAGTTGTAGCATGAATCTAGGACTTGATTCAAAGAGGAAAAAATATGGTGAAAGTAGTAGAGACCGTAAACCCAACCGGTCTCTTGGTTGAAAAGGGAAATAATGGGAAAACACAGTACAAACTGGATAAGGAACATATCTATTATTGGTTGAAAAAAGGATTGGAAGTGGCGGCTGGTGGACAAGTCAACACAGTATGTCCAAGATTAGATTTGTTGCCCTAACATAGTAAAAGGTCTCTAGGATTAGAATTGCTGCCCTCACATAGTAAAAGGTCTCCAGGATTAGATTTGCTGCCCTCACATAGTAAAAGGTCTCCAGGATTAGATTTGCTGCCCTCACATAGTAAAAGGTCTCCAGGATTAGATTTGCTACCGTCACATAGTAAAAGGTCTCCAGGATTAGATTTGCTGCCCTCACAGAGTATGAACAAACTCGGCATCACCACTTTATGCCCCCTTGTAGGTACATTGTGCTGATGCGTCCACTGTCGCATGTCCTTATAACAACCTTTTGCTGTTGTTAATGTAAGGGCGCATGTAAAATGAAGCGATCACATTGTTACCTTAAGGACATGTCTAACCAGTGTTATTGTTAATCTAATGCCTCCAGTGATATGATGCAATTAAACTGTGTTACAAATGGTACTCCTGCTATTTTCCCCAGTATGATAAGTAAGTTGCTCCTTTATGCTGCTGAGTGTCCTGGTGTCCCCATGGTCCCATGCCCTTAAACCAACTCTTTAGCTGCTGTTGATTTACTATATCTGGTAAACAAGCAATGCCACCATTAAAGTAATCCCATATTTGACGAATGTCATTGTTGATCGTTCCGGTAACATGAAGTATTGCTGATGTTTTAAAATTTCTATTTTCCTTGTGTGATTTCCATGAACATAATTAAGATGCTTCTTTTCATTTCGTGTATGTTTCGTATATTCTTATTGACCAGCAACTGTTTACTTTCTATATTTTTGTGCAGATAGGGATATCCATTTCACCTTGTTGCTATTGTGACCTTTTGGTGAACTGCACAAAACACTTTTTTGAATGAGTGTCTTGTGCAGTTCAACTAAAATGTCACGTGGGGAACAGCTACGTCTTGAGCTTGCGTTGGTTTTCCTTGAAGAGGAAAGGGTGATGCAGCAAAGTAGCATAAGTATTTCCCTCAGTTTTTGAGAACCAAGGTATCAATCTAGTAGGAGGCTCCTCAGAAGTCCCATGCACCTACACAAACAAACAAGAACCTCGCAACCAACGCAATAAAGGGGTTGTCAATCCTTTCACGTCCACTTGCGAAAGTGAGATCTGATAGAGATAATATGATAAGATAATATATTTGGTAAATGATATAGATTGGAAAAGTAAAAGATGAAAATAAAAGTAGATTGAAAACTTATATGATAAAAGATAGACCCGGGGGCCATAGGTTTCACTAGTGGCTTCTCTCAAGATAGCTTAAGTATTACGGTGGGTGAACAAATTACTATCGAGCAATTGATAGAAAAGCGAATAATTATGAGATTATCTAGGCATGATCATGTATATAGGCATCACGTCCGTGACAAGTAGACCGAAACGATTCTGCATCTACCACTATTACTCCACACAACGACCGCTATCCAGCATGCATCTAGAGTATTAAGTTCATAAGAACAGAGTAACGCATTAAGAAGGATGACATGATGTAGAGGGATAAACTCATGCAATATGATATAAACCCCATCTTTTTATCCTCGATGGCAACAGTACAATACGTGCCTTGTTGCCCCTGCTGTCACTAGAAAAGGACACCGCAAGATTGAACCCAAAGCTAAGCACTTCTCCCATTGCAAGAAAGATCAATCTAGTAGGCCAAACCAAACTGACAATTCGAAGAGACTTGCAAAGATAACTTAATCACACATAAAAGAATTCAGAGGAGATTCAAATATTTCTCATAGATAAACTTGATCATAAACCCACAATTCATCGGATCTCGACAAACACACTGCAAAAAGAGTTACATCGAATAGATCTCCAAGAAGATCAAGGAGAACTTTGTATTGAGATTCAAAGAGAGAGAAGAAGCCATCTAGCTAATAACTATGGACCCGAAGGTCTGTGGTAAACTACTCACAACTCATTGGAGAGGCCTTGGAGATGATGTAGAGGCCCTCCATGGTCGATTCCCCCTCCGGCGGAGCGCCGGCGAAGGCTCCAAGATGGGATCTCATGGATATAGAAGGTTGCGGTGGTGGAAATAGTTTTTCGTGCTGCTCTTCGAAGGTTTCAGGGTATGTGGGTATATATAGGAGGAAGAAGTAGGTCGGTGGACGCTCGAGGGGCCCATGAGGCAGGGGGCGCGCCTAGTAGGGGTGGGCGCGCCCTCCACTCTTGTGGCCGCCTCGCTGGTTTCTTGACTTCCACTCCAAGTCCTCTGGATTGGGTTTGTTCCAGAAAGATCGCTCCCGAAGGTTTCATTATGTTTGGACTCCGTTTGATATTCCTTTTCTTTGAAACACTGAAATAGGCAAAAAAAACAGCAATTCGGGCTGGGCCTCCGGTTAGTAGGTTAGTCCAAAAAATGATATAAAAGTGTAAAGTAAAGCCCATAAAAATCCAAAACGGGTAATATAATAGCATGGAAGAATCAAAAATTATAGATACGTTGGAGACGTATCAGCAACATCTCTCAATTTTGGTGGAACTGCACAAAATGGTGATTGGAGTTTCCAAAATATCCGTCAAATTTTGCTGGTAATCTCGTGCAAGATTTTATGAGCCTTTGGAAGATGAGCCGTCACTGTCACCACAATGACACTTTATTTTAGTGGAACTGCACAAAAGGATAAGCAAATTATAGTTGCACCTTACATGAGCCGGACAGCCCACCTTAATGTTCCTCAATTTAGGTGCAACTACTAAAGAAGGAACCTGCCAGCTCACGAGAGCAAGTACTTCTTGCTAGCTAAATGATGCAATCTTTGCTTCATTTCAGGTGAACTACAGAAAAAGGCGCATGAATTGAATCATGGAACTCCAGGCTGCCCTCATCCGAGTGGACCTGCAGGTTGAGTTCAAGGAGTGCCATTATTATAGTAATCATGCTCTTCTTATTTCTGCTGTGCAAACAGGAATACTCAACTACAGATGTTGTGACGGTCAAGAGCATTTGCCAAGTTCTTCGGTTGTATGACACGGCTAGCCAAGATGGATTTAATCTCGATATTCACTTTATCAAAGGGCTCTAATGGGTTGGTTCTGAATCTTGCAAGCTGGGAATCAATGAGATGCATAGGGATCTTTGTTGTACTTATTATTTCAATCTTATTTGTTGGTTCTGAATCTTGCAAGCTGGGAATCAATGGGATGTGTAGGCATCTTTGTTGTACTTATTATTTGGATCTTATTTGTTGGTTCTGAATCTTGCAAGCTGGCAAACACGGCATGATGATGCAGAGGACAACAACCATAATAAACAATTCAAACTTGGTAGTATTATCTGTGTGAAAGTGCGACAAATGTGCTGATCGTGTGTGTCTTGAGAATAATAATTCTAATTGTTGTGCATGTTGATCCTGTGGCACTGATAGTACGAGCCAATGCATTGCTTGTTTTAAGTATAAATTTCTATTAAAGCTAATTAAATTTAAGTAAAGTGTCATGGATTTGTCACGGCAGATGTCCTCAGTGTGAGGACTTAGTCGCGAGGCCAACGTATCTATGTGGTAGCTTGAGAGGGGCTGGGCGGAATCGAGAGACACAATCATAAGACAAGGATTTAGACAGCTTCGGGCCCTGGGAAACATCACCGGTAATAACCCTACATGCTATTTTTGGTTAGGTCTCATTATGATCATGAGGGAGTCGCCGGTAAGACGGCTCTTTGTGTCTAGCCCTGGAGATTGTTTCTTCTTGTTCGTCCCCTCTTGGGGTGCCCTGCCCCTCCTTATATAAGTTGAAGGGGCGGGTTACATGGAGAGTCCATCTCGGACTAAGACTTAAACTATTCTGACTTCTCATCACGGGCTTCTCTCCATGGGCTTCTTTAACGTCTTGGGCTTCTTACAATCTGGCTTACAATCTGACTTACGGTCTGGCTTACGATCCCGGCTTACCATCTGGCTTACGATCTGCCGGCTTACATGACTATGTTTGCCGGGTTACATGACTGTGTCTGCCGGGTTACATGACTGTGTCTGCCGGGTTACATGACTGTGTCTGCCGGCTTACAATGCTTAACTGTTCCCGCCGGCTTAACTTGCTTAACTGTGTCTGCCGGCTTATAGTCTGTCGGCTTACCAATGAAACATCCAATCCCAGCCGGGTCATATCTCCGGCCGGGTCATACTACGGGGTATATCCCCGACATTAGCCCCCAGTTTAATTTGGATTCATCCATGTTAAACTGATCCTGTAAAACAAACACAAGAACAATATTGACAGATTATGCTCCGGGTTAAAAACTTTTGTAAGGCGGCACCTGATCATCCTTAACTCCTTGGTATTTCCTTCTTCTAGAAAATCCGGGTCAATAGACTAGCTTCATAATCAAAAACATTGGTCATGAAATACTCATCTGATTTTCAGCCAGCTTGAAGATGTAGAACTCCATTATATTCATATCACTTGTAGCCCCCAAGTGCCAGGTCATTATGAAATAATGAGCAGGGACTTTGTAAATATGATCATGTAAACTTGAGCAGCAACGTGTAGCCCCCAAGGGCCTGCTCATTACAATGGGATGAGTCGGGTCTTCAATAAGGCCAATAAAAATGACTTTGCATTAGCCCCCAAGTCTCATGGTGCATGCTCGCAGCAACATGAGACTTGCATATTTGATGTAATCTCAACTTGAATAATGTATCCCCCAAGTGCCGGGTCATAAGCCTGCAGCGACTCGGGACTATTCCCTCTATTGTAAAATAAATCATGTCCATTGATAAAATAATAACCATTGCGTTGAAGCGACTTTGAAGACCTCCATCATAATATTGGCTATTGATAACCATAATAAAAATCCAGCCATGTTGGCTATTAAAGATTTGAATAATATAATCCGGTTTGGAAAACCGGTTCCTGTGATATTGAATCGTACTGCCGGTTTAGGATACCTGTGTAGTAAGGGTGATAACCCAATACTTAGAAGCCACTCACTTCCAAATGTATGATGTTTGTTGTATGTTGGCGACTTATCGTCCAAAACCAAGCCGGGATAAATTTAAACCATACTTATACTTGGATCTGAACAAAAAAGTCTCAAGACAAAATCAAAGATTGTTTTCAAAAAACTTAAGCCAAATAGAAAGAAAAATCAAGGCTTCTGATTCGAATACGATCAGTAAACCGTTCCAAAGGGGTTAAGCTAGGATTCGAATACGATCATGTAGCCCCCAGTGGCTTTGGCGTTGCGCCGGATCGAGAGGGTTACCGAACAGCTAATGGTTCTCTTGGTTCGGAATAACGACCTATGTCTTGAACAGGAAGCCCCCAAATGACTTGAGAGTTTTTTAATGACTCTGATTCGAATATATCAAGTCGGAGCCAAAAGTTACTATGCTCGAATACGATCAAGAAGCCCTGGGGTTTGGCGTTGTGCAATGCAGAGGGTATTGACAGCTATGTTATCTTTGGGTTCGAATACGACCTAATGTTTTGAACAGGAAAGCCCAAATGACCTTGAAGCAGGGTACCTATGTTGAGCTGTGCTTTGCCGACAGACTCTCTTTGGGTCCCATTAATTTTTCGAGACCTCGAGCTTTGCGAGAGATAAATTTTTTTGAACCGGAATTTTCCGGACGGCTTTCTAAACTGGCAACATTTACTGAGCCATGTCATCGTATGCCCGAGTCCTTAGACGACTCAATGAATTTGACTTGAGATGCCTCCCACGGTTTGACTCTGATATAGACTGGTTTGAGTCCTGGCATGGGACAACTTGCAAGCCAAAGTAATTGCTTTTTAAAGAAAACAATATAAAATATACTGGATGGATCTCACCTGATATGTCAGGCCAGTAATTATCCCACCGTGGAGTTGATGATCACCACGGTGAAACTGAAAATCCATCGCGCCGAGTTGGCCGGGAGCAGACAGATGAACCGGCCGTGGTGTTGTAAGCCGGTGCGGACTGACGAGTCAAATGTGTATGCGGTAAGCCGTGCAGACGGGCGTGTCAATCGCAGGCATGGTAAGCCGCACGGACGGGCGAGTTGATGTAGACCGGGCCACAGGGGCGGCTTGCGCATATCCATTCATCGGGTAGTGTGGCACGGACGGAACGCCAGTGCAGAATATTGCTAGTGCGTGCTCCGTACCCGCAGTATAACGCCTCATTTGTAATGAACAAGTGTCCTACAAAACAATATTTGATGCCCAAGTAATTGTTCTCAGACGAATTAACATGCTGATAAAATACACAGGAAAGATATCACCTGATGTTTTGTCGGTTAAACGCCAAATTCCAGCAATCATAGACCTGTAGTCTTGTTTCTTTGTTTGATGTGACACCCATAGGAATACTATATACTAGTAGTGAACTAGTAATTGGTCTCTGTGCTCCAATTATTCAATCGCATTCTTGTCCATCCCAACATCACCTGGAAGCCAATAAACAGACTAGCACAACCTGCTCCCAGTAACGGCGGACCCAATGCCTTAACCCAACTCCATCTAATTGTCCCCCGTGCTGCCTTTGTAGAACCGGATCATTAACATCTGTCTGATCCTCAAATCCTATATTCGACAGAAATTGTCTTCACTGGCCGTTTGCAACGAGGTGACCATTAGGGGAGAAGCTGACTCCTAGGACAGGCTTCACATGTCCAATGAGGGTTCAGTACAATCTTCCGAATCTTAGATCCCAAACTTGCATCAAACCCACAAGATGCAGCTAAAGAAACTGCCCGGGTGACAACTAACAGCATATATACTTTTTGTTGTCCCTCTTAGAGAGAAGTTCAGTTCCAGTATCAATGTCCCACAATCTCTAGGTATTGTCAAAGTTAGCTGCAGCAAGGCACCTTCTAGACGGATAAAAAGCAAGGCTAGCAAGACGATCCAGGTGACCATCAATGTCGGGACCGGTTAGATGCGAAGGCGACTTGGGTGAACCGTTCGGTGAAGCGAGGTCGCGGCTGGTGAGGCTTTCCCCTGCGGAAGTGGCAGCGAGGCTGGTTTGAGGTGGCGGCTTGCAGACCGCAGTGGCCATGTCAGCCGGCGGAGGCGGCTTGACACGGCGTAGGGGTAGCGCGAGGCGGGCATAACTCTGTGCTGCCCTCCTTCAGAGCGGGGCAAGTCAGCGGAGGCAATGGCGGCTCACAAAAAAAGTGTCTCGCAGGCCGCTCGGAGCAAGCCGCGAAGGCAGAGGCAAGGCATTCTACTCAAAAAGTTAATCCCGACGGTAGCTCGCAGGTGACTGGGTGGTTCGGAGATGGCTCGAGGACAAGGTGGGTCACTGCGGCAGTCGGCGACTTGCTGCAAGACCATGGGGATGGCGCGAAGCGAGACCACAATGAGAGCTATGGCAGAAGGGGTGTGAGGCTGTGGCAGCTCGAAGGCGCGTCCGAAGAAACGGACGGCGGGGCCATGGAAGCCCGTGACGAGAGGAGGGGCACCGGGTCGTCGCGGGACGGCGCAGGCGCGGCGCGGTCTTGGAGGCAGCTCAAAGCTATGGAGGCGCAGCCGGCAACAACGGCAAGGGCGCTGCGGAGGCAGTAACCGCGGCGGCTGGTCGGTGAAATAAGGGTCTAGCCATGACGAGCCGGCGAGGAGCGGCCGGCAGCAGAGCAGCAAGGGGGCGAGGCCAGTGGAGGCAATTCGACACCGGGTTGCAGAGGCGCGGCCGAGTCGTGAGCGTGAGGTAGAGGCGGTTTCCACGGCTGGTGAGGAGGCCCGTCCTGGGTCGGGTCACGGCGGTGACTTGGTGCGCCGATGACGGCGGCTTGAGGCGTGCCCCCCAAACGGGCTACGGCCACGCAGCTGCGGCACGGCCGACGAGTCGAGGGAGGCACGGCGACTTGAGGCCGGGGCGTACAAGGTGGCAGGTGAGGCGGGGCCACACTCGCGGCGGGTTGCAACGGAGGCAGAGGCGGCCTGTGGTTGAAGAGGAGGCCCGCAGCAAGGTGACTCCAGGGGAGAAGGCGAGGCCGCCCGGCGACTTAGCAGGGCCAGGGCAGACGGCAGCCTGCCCACGCTGCACCTGAATCGGATAGTGGCTTGACAAGGCAGCTCAGCGCACCAGAACCGGCCGGAGGGCGACTCTGTCCGGGTACCCAGACGTCGGGTCGGATGTGACTTGGAGATAATACGAGGGGAGGCCACAGTAGCATGGCGAACCCGGCGGCGGACTCGGGCGACTTAGCAAGCAACAACGATTCGCCATCGAATTGAAGCAAACGGGGATAGCCCAAGGTGTGGCAAGCCTCGGCGAAGGTGGCGGCTTATCGGAGCAGTAGGACCTGGCCCGAGCGGCGGCTTGGTGATTTGTGATTGCCACGATTCGGACGGCAAAGGTGGCTTGAGGAAGAAACTCAGCAGCGGAAGAAGACCGCCGCGACAGTTTGTAAACGACGCCTCAAAGGTGGCTTGCTCCATGGAGACGAGCGGTGGAGGCTGAAGTGGACCGGCTCGAATCCGGTTTGAGATCGTAGACATAGAGGCGGAATCCGACAAGTGGGTCAATAAAGCCATCGAGGCGGGTCGCGGAGCTGGCGACTCAGCGTAAAATCGAGGCCACGACGAGGGGGCAGGGCCAGCTCGGAGACGGTGACCCGCGGGCGAGACCCGGACGGCGGCTCTCATTTAATAATTTTGTTGCATTGGAGTTCCTGATGCCCACTTCGACTCGTTTTAGGTCTCCAATCGGGACTAGTTTCCATCAGATGTAAATTTGACATGTGGTCGTCGTCCTTGTTGCTTTTTGGTTTGACTGCAATTTGGTGGGTTACCCAGCCGGCGGCGGCGGCTCAGCAGCAACCTAACTTCTTTAATGACAAACTTGCCAACTCTTTCCAAGATTGTCCATGTTGGATTATTCCTGGCGATTCTTTCATGTCGGTTCTTCCTCTTTCGGTCAACCGCGAGCTTCTCGATCCCTGGGAGAGATCCCTCCAAGAACTCAACACCACCGTGCGCAGGCCCCATGGTGGGCGCCAACTGTTGTGGATTTGTCACGGAAGATGTGCTTAGTGTGAGGACTTAGTCGCGAGGCCAACGCATCTATGTGGTAGCTTGAGAGGGGTTGGGCGGAC
This sequence comes from Triticum aestivum, assembly GCF_018294505.1. Lineage (NCBI taxonomy): Eukaryota > Viridiplantae > Streptophyta > Magnoliopsida > Poales > Poaceae > Triticum > Triticum aestivum. The sequence goes on along the minus strand of NC_057799.1, from coordinate 106,754,537 downwards.
TCGAGAGACGCAATCATCCGAATAACCCTACATGTTGTTTGTTGTTAGGTCTCATTATGATCATGAGGGAGTGGCCGGTAAGCCGGCTCTTTGTGTCTAGCCCTGGAGATTGTTTCTTCTTGTTCATCCCCTCTTGGGGTACCCTGCCCCTCCTTATATAAGTTGAAGGAGCAGGTTACATGTAGAGTCCATCTCGGACTAAGACTTAAACTATTCTGACTTCTCATCACGGGCTTCTCTCCATGGGCTTCTTTAACGTCTTGGGCTTCTTACAATCTGGCTTACAATCTGACTTACGGTCTGGCTTACGATCTGACTTACCATCTGGCTTACGATCTTCCGGCTTACATGACTGTGTTTGCCGGGTTACATGACTATGTCTACTGGGTTACATGACTGTGTCTGCGGGCTTACAATGCTTAACTGTTCCCGCCGGCTTAGCTTGCTTAACTGTGTCTGCCGGCTTATAGTCTGTCGGGTTACCAACGAAACATCCAATCCCAGCCGGGTCATATCTCCAGCAGGGTCATACTGCGGGGTATATCCCCGACATAAAGTGACCACTAACTCTTGTTATTACAGTACCAATGCAGACCCGCTCGTGAACCGACATATGGCCGGAGTAGGTTTCTTAATGGAGGCGTTTGAATGCGCCAAGGGTGCATCTTCTGCCGGGTGTATAGCGGGCGAGGGATGGGTAGTAACTGTTGTCGCCTATACACACTCAGTTTACTATTGAATCCATTTCCCCAAGAGCTGAAAAACAAACTGTTGCCACCGCCTACCCACTCATTCACTTGAAGAGACTCCAATGGCGATATGAGGGGTGAGCCTGCTGGATATGGACTTCAGCAAGGAGTTCCCGTTTGAGTTCACCATTCAGTCCTATGGTTGCACGAAGTTGAATGTGATGTACACCAACGATCCAGACTCAGTGAATCTCTGCATCACCGAGTTCAAGAAGTACCTACAGGACGAGAAAGCACAAGGTTGCAGGACTAGACCTTGTGCCCATCCATTCGTCTCCTGACAGGGACCAGCGGATCGCCGTCACCCAGGTATGTGTGCGGGACGAGGTTCTCGTCTACCACTACTGTAGGGCCATAAGAGGTTCTGGAGTATTCGCCCGTTTCATCGGCAGCGCCGACTGCACCTTCGCTACGGTGAAGAGAAGGAAGAACGCGACGATTCGGCCATCTGGTGCAACAAGCTTGTCGACATCCAGAAGCAATACAAGATCATCGGCAACGTGCAGGAGAAGGACTCTGTGGTTGACCTCGCCGAGGCCATCATCGACCCCTGATACGCCAACATGAAAGAAGACAATGATATCAAAGGACTTGAACACGTGGGAGGTACCTCTGAATCTAGCCTACATAACCTACGCGGCCAAGGACGCATATGCATGCTACGACATGTACAGGCGGATCTTGGACATGAGGGCGTGTCTTCTTCCCGTAACCGACGAGTACACGGACAGCCGCGGCGTCATGATCAAGCATGCCAGGAAGGTCTAGATGTTGTACTTTATCTATTTATAAGCACCTTTATCATCTAAGTGTTTCATGCATTAGCCTATGTGTCGTAATTATCTGTTTTGTCCGAAATATTTCTTTTAAGAACCCATTAACCTGTTTGCTTTTTTTAGTGGCTATTTGCTTATGTATGTAACTAGTTCACTCGTCCGTTTAAAAAAACTAATTCACTCGACTTTTGTGCTTTGAATCTCCTTCCTCCCAACATATTCCCCTTCTCAGGTGAACCCAGCAGGTCTCACACACAGACATATGGGACCAACCACCTATCCATTTGTATTCTTTATTTTGTTCAATCTTTCGTCCCGTTGCTATATAGCGGTGGCCATCATAGCCTATGGCATTGGCCAGGCCATCTATCTACTCCCACACATTGTCCGGCAGCGGCAGCTCCACCGGCCCACCCTGCACCCGAACAAGTCAACCCTCATACTCCCCTCCGACTGCGTCTTCCCCTGCTCCGGTTCGTTTGGTCCGAGGTCTCGAGATCGTCCTCCGCCTTAGTGCTGTCGCCGCGGCGCCGCCGTCTGTCGTTCCCAACATGGTCTACAAAACAAGAGGAATCGGGAGACAACTGTTCGTTGAGAGGCTGACAGTCCTGGGCCCACCAGGTCCATGGCCTAGGTTTTGTTGTTTAACATGGGTAGCCCATGATATGTTTCAACATTTTTTGGATCCAGCAGGTATCAAGCGGCCTCTTGGCCTCCCAACCTAGCTTGTCTATAACATCAACAGCCCAAGTTATGTTTGTTTTTTCAAGACGACGCACAACTCAGTTCTATTTTTCTATAAGAATGCAAAACTGAACCTATGTTTTCTATAAGAATGCAAAACTGAACCTATATTATATCTTATTTTATTACATATATATAATAGAAACAACATAAGGTTCTGTTAAACCTGTCGTTCGTCCAACCATTTTACAGACCTTCCCACTTCCTTTATTTTTCATTTTCATTAATCCAATATTTGAATTTTCTCCCACATTTTTTTCGATGTAAACTAAGTTTTCTCCTAGTACTTTTCCCTAGAACCAACTAAGTTGTCCCATATCTAGCCTAAAAATAATAATACCCCACGTCCTATTAACTCATCATATTAAAATGATATTTTATTTCGTAAATTGAAAGTTCTTACAAAATAATAATAATAATTGTTTATATATAACTTGCAAGTTAACTCCTAGTGATTGCGTACATAAGCTTGCAAAGATTTCACTGACCAATGCAGTATTAGACGTGCAATCATGTGTTTATGTTTTTATAACATTTCTCCGTCCAGCCCAACATGATATTTTCACCCAGCCCAGCAAGTCCGTGGATTTCAACAAAAATTCAAATGGGCTTTAAATTCTACCATATATATAAACGGGCTGCATAGATGCTACATCATTGTTTCACCTAGCCCACCAAATGGATTAAAAAACAAATGGACTGGTTGACATGTGGGCCAGTAGGTCGAAGCCTAAGCAAGGCATTGGATTTACATCAAACGGCCGACATTCTTCTTAAATATCTCGTCTTCTTCCCCCAGCACTGCCGGGACCGCCTGCTCCAGCCTCCGGCATCCAGCGGCGTCGTTTTGCGCACCTCAACGAAACGCTACCCCACTGACGGCCAGGCCATCCCTCCACTCCGCACCTCATGTTATTCTCTACCCAGTGTAGGCCCACCCGCACCCAAACCAGTCAGGTTTCCCACTCCTCTCCGTCTACGACTCCACTACCGCGTCTTCCCCATCCCCGGGTCGTTCCAGCCTGGGGCCTCGCCATCGTCCACCACCTCGCTGCGCTCGGCGCGGCGTGGTCAACAAACGATAGTAATCGGAAGAGGACTGTATGTGGAGAGCCTGACGGCTGGGACCCACGAGGTCCATGGTCGCACGCAAGGAAAGTTCCTCCTTATTAAGTTGTTTCCTCTCCCTGACAGCTGGGACCCACCGGCTATATCTTCGCACGGAAGGAAGTGCCTCCTTGTTATGCGAAAAAAACCATTCCTCCCGATGACAGCTGGGACCTAGCAGATTTGGTGGCTGACTTGTGCGCCTACTAAGCAGACGTGTACGCAGGGCTTTGTCAACTTAATCAACAAATGATTCTAGCAGTTGGACCATTGGATGTTAATCCAATAGCCATGCTCCTTCTTCAACCTCTGTTCTTGCTCATGTCTCCTGTGGGAGGCAGCGCTGCCGCGCACCCGAACCAGTCAATTTTCCCACTCCTCTCCATCTGTGACTCCATTGCCGCGTCTTCCCCATATCCGGGTCGTTCCAGTCCGGGGCCTCGCCGTCGTCCACCGGCCTTGGTGCCCTCGACACGGTGTGGTCAACATGGTCGACAACCAAGAGTCATCGAAAGATGACTGTACGTGAGAGGCTGACAGTGGGGACGCACCACGCCCATGGACGCATGCATGCAACTGCATCCTTTCTACCCTAAAAAATAATGTTTTCTCCCCCTCACTGCTGGGACCCACCAGCTACATCTTCGCACGCAAGGAAGTGTGTCCTTATTATGGGCAAAAAAATATCCCCCCTGACAGCTGGGACCCAGTAGCTATATCTTCGCACACAAGGAAGTGCATCCTTATCCTCCCTGACAGCTGGGACCCACCCGGTCGAAGCGTACACACTGTTGTCTGTCTTGTCGGAACATGTACATACATACTGGTCGATCGGTCTCTCTGCAAGTATGAACCGTGGCCGAGTAAGTAGCGGCACATGTCATAGTAGAGCCCCCCACGTAGCAGTTCAGGCTGTACCGTCTAAACCGTGTACACGTACATACAGCCACACGCCAAAAATTACGGCCACGTACGTACATATGGGCGGGGTCTCGAATGCCTACTTGCGCATACGTATGGCCAGGTCTCATGTTCATGGCTGGGTCGGAATGGAGAAACCGCGTCGTCGTCGTGTTCATGGGGAGGCAACGGAATGCGTCATGTTCATCAGGAGGCAACAGAACGTGTGCTGTTCATCGGGAGCCAACCAACTTGGATGGAACAACCGATGGAAACGAGGCCTGGCGTACCGCAGAACGGAGGAAACGGCCTTGTGTTCGACTGGCCACAGTCGAAACAGGACCCTGTTCATCGGGAGGGGTCCGGCGTACCGCAAAACGAAGGAAACAGACTTCTCTTGGACCTCCTACGGTCGAAACGGGGTCCTGTTGATCGGGAGGGGTGTGGCGTACCGCAAAACGGAGGAAACGGACTTGTGTTGGAGCGCTACGGTCGAAACAGGGGTCCTGTTCATCGGGAGGGGTGTGGCATACCGCAAAATGGGACTCCACGAGATACTGTTCATCTCCACCGTCGACTGCCTCTAGGGGCTACTGTTCATCCACCATCGACTGCCTCCACGGGCTCCTGTTCATCCACTGTCGACCTCCTCCAGCCTCCACCTGCGACTGTCCATCCACGGGCTCCTGTTCATCCAGCCTCCACCGCTCCTCCACCGGCTACTGTTCAGCCAGCCCTCTCCATGCGGTCCTGTTCAACCACCCCTCCACGGGCTACTGTTCATCCAGACCTCCACCGGCTACTGTTCAACCAGCCCTCCACGGGGTCCTGTTCATCCAGCCCTCCACGGGGTCCTGTTCATCCTGCCCTCCACTGGCTCGATCGATCGGGGTACTGTTCATCCAGCGGCAATGGCCTCTACTACCATGGGGTCCTATTCATCCAACCCCCCACCGAGAACTGTTCATCCAAACCCCCCAACAACACTCACTGTTCATCAAGGGAAGGAGGCAACAGTATTCGATCGGCTTCAGTTAGCAGCAGTAGCGAAGGAATCGCTCGATCGGGTTCAGTTAACAGCCATCGATCGATCGCTCTGGTTCAGTAACGTGTAGCGTGCAGTGCAATCGCTCAGGTATAGTAGGCGAATGCCTCGCTTGGGTTCAGTTAGAGCCCAACACCTCGCACCCACGCGCCTACATGTACGAGAGAAACGCGCATCGCTCGGCCCCCGACCACCCACCGTAACCGGGAACTCCCCGATATTTTCCTCTCCCTCGCTTCTACCACGGTTTTCTCCGTCATGGACGACCCAAAGAGTGTCATGCAGCTGCATCTCCGGCCCGCCCAGGATGAAAAGCCTATTTTCTGTCATCATTTTTTGTCATAGAAGTAGGGTCCCACCACATCTATGATGATACTGGGTTTTGTCACAATTATCGTCATAGAAGTGTCATAAGCATGACAGACAAAAAATTCGTTCGGCCCAAAATGTCACGGATGTGTCTTTTTTTTGTAGTGAAACCATCAAAAAAGGTGCAAAACGTTTGCGATGACATATACATCAAACACGGTTTAGATTTTAGTTGCGCGTGCGAAGCAGGGCATACGGTTGATCCAAACGAACTGTTTGCGATTAGATAGAACAACAGAAACGGGTAGCCATATCAATGTGTGTCCAATATACGGCATACAGTTCGCTCCGATGAACTGTTTACTATTAGGGAAAGCAACAGAAACGGTCAGCCAGATCAAGGTGTGTGTGATATACGGCATACAGTTCAGTCGAATGAACTGTTTTTCGATTAGGGAAGAGAACATAAATGGTTCAACTTAACAAGATGTGTGTGATACGCGGCAAAAAGGCCCGGAGGTTAATTCGAGAACAAGTACAAAGAGGATAATTTGACATACATGACTTATAAGTTTCACAGAAATCATATCACTTTTTTTTGTAGAACATTTAATTGCGTTGAATGTATATAGTGCTACGTCCTATTAGTTGAATTGACCTCGAGGTCCATGTTTTGGAAACATGTCGTAAAGTAACGGGATAGACCTTCATTCAAGCCAATCAACATGTGTTCAAAAAACAAAAATTGTCAAAAAGTAACGAGATAAACCTTCTTCAAGCTAATCAACATGTGTACAAAAAATGTCAAAAATTACAAAACAAGGACGTCAAGGTTAATTCAACTAATATGATGGAGCACTATATGCATTCAACGCAATTAAATGTTTACAGTGACCCATCACATCAGTTAATTTAACATCGAGGCCACTTCCCATCCGGTCACTCATTTGATGACTACTCAAGCCTGAGCACAGTTAACTTGGGAGTTCTGTTAAATGAGCTATCGGTAGGGAAGCTGGTCCTTGCTATTGTAGGATCCCTCTTTGCATCCTTTATTGGGCACCCGGATGATCGACTGTTGCAGCCCAATAATCAATGCAACGTCCCCCGCATGGCAGTTTTTGCAGCGAGTAACTGCATCATCGCGCCGCGCCCGGCACAACCGCATGCACACGAACGTGCGTGATCGTGCGCCGGCCCCAAACACTGGCAACACAACTTATAAATTGACGGATGGAGTACTAGTTACAGTGATGCATATAATTAAGCAAAGGGATCGCACATGTCTGTATTGACTGGAACAAGAATGCAATAGCACAATAAGAATTAAGGCCACGATGATGCGATTGCAGTGGTGGTTACAGGAGGCAGGAAGAAAGATGCATCCATCAACATACGACCTCCTCCTCCTCAACTCAGTGTGCCAGGCCATAGACCGGCGGCTAAGGAGCAGCGGCTTTTGTGGCGAGGTCAAGGTGCTTCTCAGCAAAGGCATCCAAGGCTTCCAGCCGGTTGAAGAAGGCCAACGTTGTAGCGTCCTCACTTGGCCTTGTAGATACCTATGTACACGATTTGCTCGTACACGTGGATGTGTAGGTCGACGAATTCTTGTAGGGCGAGGCGCCTCATGGCGAGCGCGACCTCCAGGTGGACATTCTTCGTGGCGTCGGTGGGCAGTCGCAGGGCCACCAGTGCTTGAAAGAGGTTATGACCATGGAGGCCGATTAGGGTGGCAGGCAATGAGGAGCCCGGGCGATGGGCTGGAGGAGTACAGCGATGTCGTCCACGAGCTTCTTGACGACGACGAACTTATTGGTGGTGGCAACGATCATCTGGTCCAACTGAGAGTCCTAGCTGGCGTCGACGGCGGCCATCCACCAGCCGGTCGCCAACACCGTCTGGAGACGATCCTCGGTGCCATGCCGCAGACCGGCGTCGTGGACCATCTGGCACAGCCGCTAGCCTCACGCGTGCATCGCCGCCATGGGTCTGGAGTGAGCACTTTTGCGCTTAGTGTATGTGCTTAGGCAAATGCTTAGGTGCGTACGATGTGGTAGATGCATTGGAATGGAGGGGCACCTTTATATGAGTGCAAACTGCGTTGCATTCACATCGTGTTGCCTCTTTTCCCGGTCCTCCTCCCATTACTTCCCTCATGCATTCACGATGCTAATTGAAGGAGGATGCATCATTGGCCGTTGAACATTTCAGGAACCGCTACCCTCTCCCTCGTCTGCATTAAAGCCATATCGGGAAGTTCGCCGCCCAGTGTCAAATCGAATAGTACTGCGCCGCCCGCTGGACGCCCAACTGAACACGCCTCCTCGCCTCCGTCTATGCTTAATTACTGAATTTTAGTTGCAAAAATTAGATACTGCTAGTGATTTTTAGCTTCATATTTTGACAACTCGCAGTTTTACAAGGTTGACAAATGGCAATGTTACTAGATCAACAAATGTCAATCTTTCCAGTTTGACAAATGGCAACATACCCAATATGACAGATGCAAATCTTACCAAATTGTTTGTAAGTGGTTGCACATGGGTCATCCAAAAGAACCGTTTGTGTTGAAGAGATCCACAAATCCTGCTCTCACTTTGCATACGGGTGTTCTACCTAAAATGTTTGCGATCAAGAGCCATTAAAGCCTATAGCCATTAAAACCAAGAAACGTGGCGTCACGTGAATGGTTAACAGAACGCACATGGTTTCAATTATACAAATGTTTGAGATATTAAAGTGGCAACTATTTTTTCAAAATGCCTTTGTTGGCTATTATTCGAGTGCGCCTTCTCTCAAAATGGACGCGAAAAATACCACAGCATGTCGGGTGCCATTCCATGATAGCATGCCAAGTTTCATGAATTTCAGACGAGTTTTGGATTTACTAGAATTTAAAAACAAAGTATCTCAATGTTTTGCCAGAAATCAACGGTGCCCTGCTGTTTCAAATTCATTCCCATTTCTTGCATGGGACCTAAGCATGCACCCAAGGACAAATATTTGATTTTTCAACCAATTTATATGCACTAGAGCATGTGCATGTAGTTCAAATTTGAATTATGCACATAAATGCATTAAAAACTTAGTTAATGCATAAAAATGTCCAAACGAACCCCCAAAAATCACAAAAATTGACACAACACTCCTGTTGCTCTATGTTGAAATGAGAATTTTTTTGAAAGCGGTAAGAGGCAGGGGATATCTTTTCGTCCCCAAAGGTGGGACGTTCCCTACCGAAACCATCATGCTTGTTGTGAGAAGCTCTGGTTTGCAAGAAGCATATACCCAAACTTGCCCCAAACGGGACAGAAAATTTTACCACGGCATGTTGATGCCGCTCCATGATGGCATGCCAAGTTTCATGATTTCAGACGAGTTTTGGATTTAGTAGAATTTAAAAACCAGGTATCTCAATGTTTGCGGCCGAGTGACGGTGGCAGGGTGTTTGACATTCATTCCCATTTCTTGCATGGGACCTCAGCATGCAACCAAGGACACACATTTGAATTTTCAACCAATTTATATGCATTAGAGAATTGCATGTAGTTCAAATTTGGATTATGCACATGACTGCATTGAAAACTCAGTTAATGCATAAAAATGTCCAAACGAACCCCGAAAAATCCCAAAAACTGACACAACACTCCTGTTGTTCTATGTTGACACTAGGAAAAAAATTGAAATCGAGAAGAGGCAATGGACATCGTTTCGTCCCCAAAGGTGGGACGTTCCCTACTGAAACCATTAGGCTTGTTGTGAGAAGCATATCCCCAAACCCGCCCCAAATGGGACATTTTTTTACCACGACATGTTGATGCCGCTCCATGATAGCATGCCAAGATTCATGAATTTCAAACGAGCTTTGGATTTACTACAATTTAAAAAACAGGTATCTCAATGTTTGCGGCCGCGTGACGGTGGCATGGTGTTTGACATTCATTCCCATTTCTTGCATGGGACCTAAGCATGCAACCAAGGACACATATTTGAATTTTCAACTAATTTATATGCATTAGAGCATGTGCATGTAGTTCAAATTTGAATTATGCACATGCATGCATAGAAAACTCAGTTAATGTATAAAAATGTCCAAGCGAACCCCAAAAAATCCCAAAAATTGACACAACACTCCTGTTGTTCTATGTTCACACTAGGAAAAAATTTGAAATTGAGAAGAGGCAAGGGATATCGTTTCGTCCAGAAAGGTGAAATGTTCCCTACCAAAACCATCACAATTTTTGTGAGAAGCTCTGGTTTACGAGAAGCTTATACCCAAACCTGCCCCAAATGGGAATTTTTTACCATGGCATGTTGATGCCGCTCCCTGATAGCATGCCAAGTTTCATGAATTTCGGACGACTTTTGGATTTACTAGAATTACAAAAGCAAGTATGTCGATGTTTGCCGGAGAACCACGATGCCGTGGTGTTCGAAATTAATCCCCATTTCTTGCATGGGACATAAGCATAAACCCATGGACACATATATGATTTTACAACCCATGTTGGTGCACCGGAGCATGTGCATGTAGTTTAATTTTGAGTTGTGCACCCGAAATGGCTAGAAAACAAATTTAATGTATAGAATGTCCAAACGAACCCTGATTAATGCCAATTCTTTTATGACACACATATAGTTGCATGTTCACTGCAGATAAAAGGTCTAGCAATTCAAACACCGTCCATTGCCATTGTGACCCCATTATGTAATTCAAATCAAGACAAAAAATCAAGTATATCCCACACAGTTTATTATAACCAACCGTGTGAGATGCAGGACAAAATATCTTGGAGCACCGTCGGAGTAAGTACGCATACGGCTTACGCGAGAAGGTGCGACGGCTACAGTCCACAGCCCGCTCTGAATAAGGGACCGTGTCTGATGACACTTTGCACGCCAATTTTTTCGCTGAAGCGATTCCAAATTTTCGGCTTCCGCGGAAATATCTACCTCCCCGCCCCCTCCCCCTTACCAAAAGCCGCATTTCCCCCGTTTCCGCCTTCCTTTCCAAGTTGAAACCTTCACTCCTTGCTTGCAGCACCGCCTCCTCGCCGGCGACCCTCCTTCACGCTGCTTGGCCTCGTCTATCCAGGCAGGTAATCCACACCCGACCCCCGTCCTCCTCCTCCTTCCACATCCCACATGCCCCGACCGCCGGCGCGACACCTTCCACCCAAATCACCGACCCTCCACCAAATAAGCGCCACCCTAAGCCGTGGTGCACGCAGTATAGCCTGGATCTCAAGGAGCATTTGGCAGCGGAGAAGCAAATCGCGGCCGCACGCGCGGAAGAGGTCACGATGGCTGCCATTCGTGCCGCCCCCCAAATCTTGGAGGAGCACCTCGCCCTCGAGGCCACCGTCAACGCCTCGCGCGTCGATGCGGCGATGCGGTTGGCTGCTTTAAACGATAGTTCATGGCATTTTCTCGAGGCCACCATCGGTGCCTTCAGCGAAGACTACGAGGTGTTTTCTCAGCGTGCACGTGCTTACCTCATCTCGAGAGCTAGCAGGTTGGTGCCCGGAGTGGCTCAGGCAACTCACCACTACGACGAGGGCACCCACGATGCAGAGGCCTCGCCCTCTTCCATGTCCAAGGATCCAATCGTCATCTATATCTCCGACAATAAGGAGTAGCTTGTCTTATTAGCTCACTATAACAACCCATGTTCTGGTTGCTAGCTACTGCCTTTCCTTAACAAATTCTAGTGAATTGTGCTATCTAATTTTACCATGCAATCTTCCGCTCTAGTTTATATGTTCTATATGTCATGCAATGTGGTGTTCGGTTAACTGTTTGGTTCAATTTTGCAAATGTGATGTTCAATTCTTTAGGGTGCAATTTTTCAAGTTGTCAAGCATGCTTGGTTTGGTTAACTGTCTGATCTTCTATTAGGAGTATGTTATATTGTGCAATGTGGTGCTCAGTTTACATTTGGTTCATTTGTTGTGGTGTTTAGTTAACTATTTGGTTCAATTCTGCAATGCGATGTTCAATTGTTGTGGGTGCATTCTGTTATTGTATACCATGTGAGAAATAAATCAAATTTCGCTATACTAAATACATGAGAAACAAATACAATTTCTATATTTCCAAGTTGTTAAGCATGCTTGGTTTGGTTAACTGTCTAATCTTCTATTAGGAGTATGTTATATTGTGCAATGTGGTGCTCAGTTACCGTTTGGTTCATTTGTTGTGGTGTTTAGTTAACTGCTTGGGTCAATTCTGCAATGCGATGTTCAATTGTTGTGGCTGCATTCTGTTATTGTATACCATGTGAGAAACAAATCGAATTTGGCTGTACTAAATACATGAGAAACAAATACAATTGCTATATTTACAAGTTGTTAAGCATGCTTGGTTTGGTTAACTGTCTGATCTTCTATTAGGAGTATGTTATATTGTGCAATGTGGTGCTCACACTAGTAGAAAATAGGGCTTTGGTTTGGGCAGGGCAAGCCCATTAGTCCCGGTTCAGTCACGAACCGGGACCCATGGGGGCATTCGTCCCGGTTCATTAGCCCAGGGGGCCGACCGGGGCCTCGTGGGCATTGGTCCCAGTTTGTGGGGAACCATTTGTCCCGGTTCTAGGCACGAACTGGGACCAATGGGCCTCGCTCCTGGCCCACAACCATTGGTCCCGGTTCGTGGCTAGAACCGGAATAGAAGGTGGAGCTTTAGTCCCGGTTATAGCCACGAACCGGGACAAATGAGTTGCCTATATATACCCCATCGCCACGGCAGAGCACTCCATAGTGCTCTGTTTTTTCTGGCGGCGAGGGGAGGGCATTTGGGTGCTCTAGCTCACCTCCTATGCACATGAGGTGTTCGATGAAATGTCTGAGCCACAGTAGTTAATCTTTCTCCTCTCAAAACTCGACCTCTGAGCTCCATTTTCCACGAGATTTGTCTAGGTTTAGCAGTCCGTCACGTCCCGTCCCCGTCTTCACCGCCGTCGATCGCCCGCGCCGATCTCGTCGCCGGCACCACCGTGGTGAGCCTCTTGTTCTTATCTTCTTTCTGAAAGAAAAAAATTCTTACTTCACATAGATACTTGTCTAATTTTCTTACTTTTATTATTCCTTGTTATTATATAGTGCGATGGTTTTGGTATCCGCCCCCGTCGGCCCTCGTCCTGTCTATGATTCGGATGTGGTATATATTATCTTTTGATAACTATTTGGTTCATTTATTGTTTATGACAATTATGCCGACCAACGTGACATAGATTTTATTTATCTAGGAGGTGGTTGAACCGGAAATTCCAACCGACCCTATTGTCGAGAGGTTAAATTTAGTTGAAGAAGAAAACAATTACTTGAAGGAAAAATAAAAAAATTGAGGAGGAGAAGATGATATTGGAGTTGCATGTTGCGGATGTCGTCGATGATCACAAGATCAAGATGGATGCAATGCGGTTGAAGATTAGAAAGATTAGAAAATATGCCATTCATACCGAGGCTTGGTATCATTATGCAGTTGGATCAGTTGTTACCTTGGTTGCGATTATGATCGCATTTGTTGTTGCATTGAAATGTTTTACATAATTTCAATGTATGGTTTAATTAGATGCTCTGGAGAGCTATATGTTGTTCAATGAGAACTATGTATGTACTTTGGTTTTAATGTGATGATGAACTTCCATTAATTTGGTCACTTATCTATTCATGAGAGGGTTGAAAATTGATGATGTGGCTTTGAATTGTGCATTTTGAACACAAAAAACTATGGAGTTCAAATAAGTTCAAAAAAATGAAATCCCTTTGTAACAGATGTGTTTCCGTATGAAACCCTAATACTTCGAAAGAGATTGTCCGTTACACGAAGTGCATCCAGTTTTTGCCGTAACCCTCTCTACTTTCTTGCACATGCTATGTGGGTGAAATGATGATACCATGCCAACTTTCAACCTTTTCAGAGTTCATTTCAAATGCTTTTCAATTTCATGGTCTTATGGCTCAAAATAATCAGTAAATGCATGAAAAATAACAAATGAAGTCAGAAAGTGTTGAAAATTGATGATGTGGTTTTGAATGGTGCATTTTGAACACAGAAAAACTATGGAGTTCAAATAAGTTCAAAAAAATGAAATCCCTTTGTAACAGACGAGTTTCCGTATGAAACCCTGATACTTCGAAAGAGATTGTCCGTTTTGTACACGAAGTGCATCCAGTTTTTGCCGTAACCCTCTCTACTTTCTTGCACATGCTATGTGGGTGAAATGATGATACCATGCCAACTTTCAACCTTTTCAGAGTTCATTTCAAATGCTTTTCAATTTCATGGTCTTATAGCTCAAAATAATCAGTAAATGCATGAAAAATAACAAATGAAGTCAGAAAGGGTTGAAAATTGATGATGTGGCTTTGAATGGTGCATTTTGAACACAGAAAAACTATGGAGTTCAAATAAGTTCCAAAAAATGAAATCCCTTTGTAACAGACGAGTTTCCGTATGAAACCCTGATAACAAAAATGAAATCCCTTTCTAACAAACGAGTTTCCGTATGAAATCCCTTTGTTTGAGAGTTCATAAATAACTTTTTTGTTACAAACTTTAATAGAAAAAAGAATATTCATAAAATAAAATAAATAAGTAATTTGAAACAAAATAATATAAACTTTAAAAAAATATAAGTAGAAACAAAATAAAATAAAATAAAATAAACTTTGATAACATAAATACAATTTATGAAACTAAAATTATCAAAGTATTTTCTGTTCAAAATCATTAAAAGCAAAAAGAATTTTCATAAAGAACTTTTTTTGTTAGAAACTTTAATAGCAAAAAGAATTATCATAAAATAAATAAGTAATTATAAACAAAATAAAATAAATAAGTATTTTGTTGTAAGTAGAAACAAAACAAAATAAATAAAGCAAAAAAGAAAACAAAAAAGTGGGAAAAAATAAAAAAAATGCCACCTACTGGGCCACCACGGCCTGAATACGTCTAGAAACCCATCCATGGGCCAGGATTCAGGCCCGCAGAAGGCCCAGCAGGCCCACAGGCATAGCGGTGTGAGATTTGGCCCATAGGCCTGCGATACTGAGGAGTTCAATGGAGATGGCGCGGCAGCGCTTATAAATAGGTGCGGCCGCTCCTCAGCTAGCGAGGTGGGACTAAACATCCCACCGTACTGCGCCAGCGCAAGGCCTTTGGTCCCGGTTGGTGGCACCAACAGGGACTAAAGGGGTGCATTGGTACCGGTTCGTGGCACCAACCGGGACCAATGCCCCCCCTTTAGTCCCGGTTGGTGCCACCAACCGGGACCAAAGGCCGCCGCTTCCCGCCCTTTGGACTGCTGAAAACTGACCTTTGGTCACGATTGGTGGCACCAACTGGGACTAAAGGGTGCATTGGTCCCGGTTTGTGCTATGAATCGGAACCAATGCTCTAGATATATAAGCAGGAATTGTGAAAATTTTCACTTCTCATCTCGCAGTTGCCGCCCCGACGACGCCAACGACATCGATGCCGCCAAGCTGCCGCCCTTGTCCGCCGTCTCCGTCGTCGCTGTTGCCCCTGCCCCGGCATCGCCGCACCCTACCCCGACCTCGACGCGCCCTGCCCCGACCTCGCAGTCGTCGAGCCCTGCCCCGACCTCGCCGTCGCGCACGCCGAGCGCCCTGCCCCGACCTCGCCGCCGCTCGCCTGCACTGTGAGGCTCACCACGCCGTTCCCCCTCCTCTCCCCCTTCCCCCCCCCCACGCGCCCCAACGCTGCCGCGCGCCCGCCCCAACATCGCCGCCCGCCCCGACGCCGACGACGAAGCAGGCCCCCTGTTCACATATATATTTACTTTTTTGTTCATATTGTAGTAGTAGTAGATGATGATGATGATGTATGTATGTTCATATGCAAAAGTTAGGATTTTTTTCTGTTCATAGATTTTTTTTGTGATATTATTGTAGAATATGCAAATGTTTGTATGTTCATATGCAAAGAATATGTCATTTTTTAATAGAACTTTTATGATTTTTTTCTGTTGTAATTTTGATCATAGAATTTTTATTTTGTTCATAGAATTTTTTTTCTGCTGTAATTTTGTTCATAAAGTTTTAGGATGAAAAAAAAGAAGAAGAAGAAATAAAAAGGGAGGAGGAGAAGTTTCGTTTAGTTTTAGGATTATTTTAGTTTATGTTTAGTTTAGGAAGAAGGAAAAAAAGGAGAAGAAGAGGAGAAATAAATAAGAAGAGGAAAAAAGGAAAAAAAGAGGAGAAGAAGAAGAAATAGAATATTTTCTATTTTTTCTTCTTCTCCTCTATTCCTTTCTTCTTCTCCTCTTTTTTTTCTTCTTTTTTTCTTCTTCTTCCTTTTCTTATTTTTTATCGCGTATGTCGTTATCGATATACCCCCTCCCCGATAATTAACTTCGACATGAGGGGGGGGAGGGGTCGCCGAGGGTTTGAGGGGCAAGGGTCGGGAACTAGCTTGGGTAGAGGGTCGAGGGTCGCCGAGGGTTCGAGGGTCGAGGGGTCATCGTATGTCGTCGTTGTCGATATAACCCCCTCTCGACCGTGATAACTTATACCACGGGAGCACCCCCCCCCCCCGGCCCTCTCGCTCGACCAAAACTCTCGAGGACACCCAAACCCTAGAAAAAAATGATGTCGGTCTCGTACCCCCTCCCGCCGCGCCCCTACACGACAAACTCTCTCGAGGCCACCCAAATTTACCAAGTTAAAAGAGCATTGTTGTCGAGGCCACCCCAAACCCTTGAAGCGTTGTCGAGGCCACCCCAAACCCTAGAGAAGCAGCGTCGAGGACACTAATATGATTCCTTATTGTGATTAGCTAGCTAGTTCTACGTTTGCCACTAATATATCCATCTGTCATGTTTGAATAATAATTTCCATGTTGTAAATATTTGCAGAAACTATGGACCCTCGAGACGAAGCAACAGAAGCGATGTTGGGGGACATAATCACAAAAGGAAGTGATGCCGTCTTGTCGTATCTCAACGACACCGATGGTCTGGAAGGACAGGGTGAAGAAGAAGACTATGATTATGATGGCTCCGGTGACCCAATGCCGGTACAAGAAGGAGACCGTGATGACGGCTCCGGTGACCAAACCGATTACGGCCAGGTATATATATTAGTTAAGCCTGTGCTGACTAGCTAATTGATGCATTCATTGTTTTCGTATGTACACATATTAATTAACTCTCGTCTTTCTTCTTTTTTCTAGCCCTCCGGATCGAGCACAACTTCGGTAAGGAGACGAGGCCCGAAGAAAACGTTGCGCTCGGATGAAAGGTTTGAGATCACAGCAATCGCGCGCGATGGCCAGCCGATTGAACCCATCCGGACAAAGGATGCATTTGCTGCTCAGTGCGGGGTTCTTGTTAGGGACAAGATCCCGATCAGTATCCACCAATGGTTAAAGCCTAAGAATGAAGACCCTGAGGTGTCTTATGTCTCCGATATGCAGAAAGAAGATCTTTGGAAAACGCTTAAGGCAAATTTCACCCTACCTCCAGAGGAGGATCCGGAGAAGCCAGTTAAAGAGCAATTGATCAAGTCTCATGCTCTTAAGAAGATGGCAGAACTATTCAGGAGGTGGAAGAATGAGCTGAAAACATCGTTTGTCGACCAAGAAAAGACACCAGAATTCAGAGGAAAGTATGAGAAGATCAGAGATCACTGGCCCGCATTTGTGGCCCACAAGACATCGGACAAGAGTAAGAAGATGTCAGCGACAAACAAGAAAAATGCTGCAAAGAAGAAGCATCACCATCGCATGGGGTCAGGTGGCTACCTCAAAGCCCGACCTTTGTGGGACAAGGCTGAGAATGACCTGATTGCTAAAGGGGTCGAACCAGAGACATTGAACTGGCCAGACCGTTGCCGGACTTGGTTCTTCGGGGTTGGCGGAACCTTGGACCCTGTAACAGGGAAGTGCGTTTGGATGGACGAGCAACTGCGAATACCCGTCACGAGGCTTCAGGAGTATATCGAGGCAGTGCAGCAAGGGACGTTGTTCCAGACAAAGAGAAGGATGAGCTCACAATGGCCCTCGGGAATCCTGAGCACCCTGGACGGACACGAGGCACGCCAGGCTTCGTCCCGTGGAAGGCTGGGTTTCCGGACGCAGGGGGTTACAAATGCCAGGGGAGGAGGAAGAAAGTGGAGCATAGCCAACTGCAGGCGCTGCACGCAAGGGTACAAGGGCTAGAGGAACGAGAAGCAAATCGCAGCAAACAACCTGCCGAAGCTTCCCCTGAAGCTACCCCGCCATCTCAACGGAGAAGCAGCATGGCTTCCACCGAGCAGCTTCAGCTGGAGCCTGTCTTCACGGCTCCTGCTAGCTACCCCGTGGATGCTATCACAGAGTCTCAACATTGCCACCTTATGACGCAATGGATGAATTTGAAAGTCAAGGCGTTGTTGGCTCTGTTTTACCTACTGAACCTGGCACAACCTACCACTGCCGGTCGATTCCAGAAGGATATGCTAGGGTGATGGTGGATGAAATAACGGACGGATTTGAGGACCTCCAGCTTGACCACCCTACGGGTGAAGGGGAGATTCGGCTGGGTTCTTCTCTGAAGACTCCATGCCTATGGCGGAAGGAGCTCATCAACCTTCCGAACTGGACGCCTCCGCCTCCTCCTCCTCCTCCGGCGAGTCAGGGCACTCCGCCTCCTCCTCCGCCTCCTCCTCCGGTGAGTGATCAGGGCACTCAGCCTCCTTCTCCGGCGCGTGGCGGCACCCCGCCTCCTTCTCCGTCAGCGCCGGCGCGCCCGAGCAGCCAGCCTCATACTTCTCCGCCTCATCAACAAGGGTGGAAGAGACCCGCCGCCGCTCTGGCTGCTCCGGCGCGTCGTCCTTCTCCTCCGCCTCGTAAGAAAGGAAAGACAGCCGCAGCCGCTCCGTCTGCTCCTTCGTCTAGCAGTACAGCCAGAGGCGGGAGGCAATACAGATTCGGTCCTTCTCTGAAGAGTCCAGATAAGTTACCAGACGAGAGGAGCCTGGAGGAAAACACAAAGATCGTGCGAGCCAAAGTGAAGAACTTCTTTGAAGGGGTGAAAGCACAGAAACATCCACCTTCGGAGGAGAAGATAGATCCGGTGAAAGCGAAGCGTACTCTGGCTGCCCTGAAGAAAGCACCAAAGTCTTCGCCGGAAGGAAACTATGAGCGCATTATTAAAAAGTCATTTGTCGAAGCGGAGTTGTCGGGAAGTACTGTCAGTGATCAAAGGTTAGCAGAACAACGAGCTTGGAAAAAAATTGCCCAGCTCAGCGAACAGGCGAACCAATCGCTCCCCTCGCTCCAGGTGTCTAGCGATATCGTCGCTAATGATCCGGGCGGGATGGTGCCCGGTTATAACAATCTTGGAGAATACCTGCCCGACGATGTACATTATGATTTCTTGGAGGTGGACGAACACAAATACGTGTATGGGAAGCCTCTCGTCAAAGATGAAAGATCACTAACAACGATGATGCGAAGATTCCATGATTGGTACATGAAAACCTGCAGAGAGTCTGAGGGGAGGAATATTTTGACGCTGAGAGTTAGAGAGGAGCATGACCTCGTTGGAATTGAACTGTTGAATGTTCCATTTGAGGAGTTCTTCGCGTTTTTCAATCAAAAGGCCCTCGATAAATTAACGGTCACTTGCTACTGCCTGTAAGTAGTACTACTTCTGTCATTAAGTCTCTATATATAGGTCAGCTCTTTCATTGCATGTATTTTTAATTATCCTCACTATATTATGCAGATTGAAGATGGCCGAATTGAAGAAAAGACAAATCGGTGATATTGGGTTCATTAACACAAATCTCATAGATGCATATATGGTTGAATTTCAGCCCAGAGATACCGAGGCCGAGCTGCTACAATCGTTTGTATTAAATCAAAACAAAGCTATAATACTCTTTCCTTACAACTTCAAGTGAGTGTTACTGTATTGTGCATACGGTTTCCCTTATTAGTCGAGGTTATAGTAATGTAATTGATGAGTTATGCATGCGTGCGTAGCTTCCACTATATTCTCCTAGAGATTAAGCTTGAGCAGGGACTAGTAACCATCTTAGACTCGAGACGAAAAGATCCCAAGGAGTATGCGGACATGATTGAAATTCTAGAGAAGTAAGTTAAATCGATCATTATCGCACCATATTGGCAACTTTGTTCATTTCCTGATATCAAGTAATTGTTTTCTTTGCCTGGCAGGGTTTGGAAAAAATTCACCTCAAAAACTCCGGGACTGCCGAAGAAGCTGCAATTTAGACACCCGAAAGTAAGTACTATAGTAGCATGTTCCGTGCATCTCCTAGTGATTCAAGCGCTAGTTTCATCAATACCATTTAGCATGCTTGCTAATTATCAGTTTGATTGACCTCTATTTCTTGTAAAGTGGTTGTGGCAGGAACAAGGGAATGATTACTGTGGATACTACATTTGCGAGTCCATCCGCCACACGACCTGTGAGCGGGGCTACTCTGACAAACAATATGAAGTGCGTAAATAATAATATTCACAATTTTATTTTATTACGATCATTTGTGTTGAGTTTCATTTATATATATGTATTGACCCCCTTCTTCAAATTAGATATTTCGGATGCGGGATGAACTCCTACCACCAGATCGTATGCGAGCAATTCAAGAGGAATTGGCGGCATTCTTTCTTGACCACGTGATCGCTAAAGACGGAGAATACCATGTGGACCCTGAGTTCATTTGGAATTAGGAGATTATATTGTAAGAGATAATTATATTGTATATATGTAGCCAGTAGCGTCGGATAGATATACGAGAACTTGTTGTTCTACCAATCTCTCAGAGAAGGAGAGGTGGTCGATATCACTTCTCTCTGTATGCATATGTTCATGACGATCTTCTGTTTCCTTCATTTGCTTACTAGCTAGCGTGTCTAGTCCTCTCTATACGTATAGTACGTAGCGTCGACCAAGCACGGAGATAAGAGAGGACACTTCTCTCTATTAATTAGCTAGCTAACACAATATATGAAACACCTAAATTAACCCCCCAAAACCCCCTAAACCCCCCCTTCAAAAAAAACAAAAACCCCAGCCCCTGAAATGCTGACGCGTGGATGCCACCAACCGGGACCAAAGGGCCTCCTGCCTGGGCTCGCCGCACCGGCCACGTGGAGGCCCATCTGTCCCAGTTTGTGTAAGAACCGGGACTAAAGGTCTAGGGCATTAGTACCGACACTTTAGTCCCGGTTCAAAAACCGGGACAAATGGCCCTTACGAACCGGGATAATAGGCCCTTTTTCTACTAGTGTCAGTTAACGTTTGGTTCATTTGTTGTGGTGTTTAGTTAACTGCTTGGTTCAATTCTGCAATGCGATGTTCAATTGTTGTGGCTGCATTCTGTTATTGTATACCATGTGAGGAATAAATCGAATTTGGCTGCACTTAATACATGAGAAACATATACAAGTGCTATATTTCCTAGTTCTTAATCATGCTTGGTTTGGATAAATAGGTTTTCCATGTGGATTGAATTAATCTGATGAATCTGCAATGTGCTTATTTTTCATCAACATATTTTACTGATAGCATGCAGACCCTTACTTAACCTGATGACTAACTACCTTATATGTGTTGCAGGGAAACAATGGGAAGAACTGAGGTTTACAAGATGGTACTAACTATTATACCTTGCCTTTTTTGTTCCTTTGCCCCATTTCCAATATAGAGAAGATATTTATGCACATCCTTATTTTTAGGCCTTTCCAAAGCAGTTCACTGATGATTACCTCTCAAACCACCTCTATGGTCAGGAGGCGAGGAAAGTTTTCAAACAACACCCATGGTTCAATATGAAGTGTTCCTAAAGAGGACGAAGGATGGATGGTTAATCATCCACATGCACTGGCCTAAAGTTGCAAAGACCTTCAACATGAATGAAGGCTCAATATTCGCCTTCCGCTTCAGCAGTTTTCCAGATGAGATGCATCTGTCTATGTACCGTCTATGATGCTAATTTTGAAAGGTTCTATATGTTGCAGGTGAAACTTGGTGCTGGTGCAGTTGTGTAATGGAGTAGCTGAGTGCTGAAGCTATATCATCTTGTACTCGGATGTATTTCAATTATGAAATCCTCCTTCCTTAATATGGAAATGAAATATATTATGTGCTTAATATGAATGTCAATTAGATTAATAAATGGATTATTAATAATAGGGCAATTAGCCTACAAATTGGCCAATTAGCAGGAAATGAAATATATTATGTGTTTAATATGAATGTCAATCAGATTAATAAATGGATTATTAATAATAGGGCAAATAGCCTACAAATTTGCCAATTAGCCTGCGAATTGGGTCTTCCTATTGCAAACTGTTATTGAGAAAACACCGTGGACGATGACCTCAGGCAACACACACAGTTTGTAGGAATAAACCGTGTTGTATCAATGAACAATCACACACGACATTCTCTTGAAAACTATTTGCGTTACGCCACCTTGTGCAAACGTTTTCCTTGGAGTGACTGTGTGGGATGTATATACGAATGGAAACGTTTAGCGTGGAATGACTATGTGGGATGTACTTACGACCGGAAACGATTTTGCCTGTATAATTGTATTTTTTAGCACTACTGTACGTATAACCGTATTTGGTCGCTCGCCAGTCACACACGACCTCATTTTGCCGTGCGTGTGTGCCAGGAGGACATATCCCCGACGGTTTCTGGGTCATGTGGGAAGGACACCCTATTGCAATCACTCACTAGGTGACGGTTCAGAACACCGTCGCGGGAAGGGGTTAAAAACCGTTTGTATAGCACCTCGCTATACCAGTGATGGTGTTGCTATCCGGAATTTATTGGCCTACTCTCTTCAAGGATGCCCGTAAGTTCGTCCTATCTTGTGATGAATGCCAAAGAATTGGTAATATCGGTAAGCGTCAAGAAATGCCTATGAATTATTCACTTGTTTTTGAACCATTTGATGTTTGGGGATTTGATTACATGGGACCTTTTCCTTCCTCTAATGGGTATACACATATTTTGGTTGTTGTCGATCATGTTACTAAATGGGTAGAAGCTATTCCAACCAGTAGTGCGGATCACAACACCTCTATTAAAATGCTTAAGGAAGTTATTTTCCCAAGGTTTGGAGTCCCTAGATATTTAATGACTGATGGCGGTTCACACTTTATTCATGGTGCTTTCGTATAATGCTTGCCAAGTATGAAGTTAACCATAGAATTGCATCACCTTATCATCCTCAGTCTAGTGGCCAAGTTAAAGTTAGCAATAAAGAAATAAAATTAATTTTGCAAAAGACTGTCAATAGGTCCCGGAAGAATTGGTCTAAGAAATTAGATGATGAACTTTGGGCTTATAGAACGGCATATAAAAAATCCTATGGGTATGTCTCCTTATAAAATGGTTTATGGAAAAGCTTGTCATTTAGCTCTTGAGTTAGAACATAAAGCATATTGGCCAATCAAAGAACTCAACTATGATTTCAAACTTGCGGGTGAAAAGAGGTTATTTGATATTAGCTCTTTGGATGAATGGAGAACCTGTCGTGAATTTGTCACGGCAGATGTCCTTAGGGTCAGGACTTAGTCGTGAGGCCAACACATCTATGTGGTAGCTTGAGAGGGGTTGAGTGGGACGAGAGACGCGAGAGTTTTTATCCAGGTTCGGCCCCTCGTGGTGGAGGTAAAAGCCTACATCTTGCTTCATTGATATTGATGATAATGATAATGATTACAAGGGTGCTCTATCTCGAGAAATATAGACTTGTCTGTCTAACCCTAACTTGTCCAACTCGTGAAAACCTGTCCCTCTTGGGGTGCCCTGCCCCTCCTTATATAAGTTGAAGGGGCGGGTTACATGACTAGTCCTAGTAGGATTAGGATTACTCTATTTCAAGTGGAGTCCTAGTCTTGCTTCCTTTGTAGGAGAATATTCCTTATGCATTTCATCTTAATCCGGCCCACCAGAACATGAGCCGGTCTTCTAGGCCTTGTCTTCTGTCTTACCCACCTGCCGAGTCACCAATAAATCACCAGGCCCGGCCGGGTCATCAGTGAGGGGAGAGATCCGGGTGGGTCACTTAGTGAGTCGCCAAGTCCAGCCGGGTCATACTTCCGGCCGGGTCATACCGCGGGGTATATCCCCGACAGTAGCCCCCAGTTTAATTTGGATTTATCCATGTTAAACTGATCCTAAAAAAATAAACACAAGAACAAATTTGACAGGTTTTGCTCTGGGTTTAAAGTTCTTGTAAGCCGGCACCTGATCATCCTTAAGTCCTTGTCATTTCCTTCTTCTGGAAAGTCCGGGTCAATTGGCCAGCCTCATAATCAATTTGCTGATATTGGTTTCTCCAAGAAAAACATTGTGAGGAATAATTCACTTGATTCAGCTCCCAATGCTTAACAAAAAAATTTGGTCTTCAAATACTCATCTGATTTTCAGCCATCTTGAAGATGTAGAAATTGCCGGTTTATCATTGCCAAAATTGCCGGTTTGTAAATATTTGATGGCACCGGGTCATAATTGTTGCTAACATCAAGCTTGAAAATGTACCTCCCTTATATGCATATCACTTGTATCCCCCAAGTCTTAAGAAGGGAGCGTAGTAACATCTTAAGACTTGCTTCAATATAAATGTCACAACCTTGAAGAAATCCGGGTTGTTCATCTCAGCCACTAGTCATAAACTGAATATTCCACATATGTAACCCCCAAGTGCCGGGTTGTCATGCTTGCAGCAATCTGGGACTTGTAATTGCCTTATGCTCATAAAAACTTTGACAGAAGCAATTAGTAGCCCCCAAGGGCCGGCTCATCACAATGTGACGGGTTGGGTCTTCAATAAGGCAAGTTAAAAATGGCCTTGCATTAGCCCCCAAGTGTCATGGTGCATGCTTGCAGCGACATGGGACTTCCATATTTGATATAATCATGATTTGAATAATGTAGCCTCAAGTGCCGGGTCGTGTGCCTGTAGCGACTCGGGACTATTCCTTCCATTGTAGAATAAATAATATCTATTGATAAAGAAATAATAACCATTGTGCTGAAGCAACTTTGAAAACCTCAATCATAATACTGGTTATTGATAACCAAAATAAAAATCCAGCCATGTTGGCTATTCAAGATTTGAATAATATAATCCGGTATGAAAACCTCAATCATTCAATATTATAATGAAAATCCAGCCAAGTTTGGCTATTAAAGATTTGAATACCTTATCTGTTGACAAGTAAACCCGGAGTTTAAATACCCGGCGGCTCATGGCCGATGGTGACTTAATACGCATCCATTGTAATCCAGGATTTTTGTAACCCGGCAGCTTATAGCATTTGTAAAAATCAATAACGGATAACCTATCCATGGCGGCTCATAGTCATGTCCAGTTTTTGAAAAGATCACTTTGGCGTCTTGTAGCCTCAGTAAACTCAATATGTAGCAATATAACCTGGAGCAGAATAACCCGGCAATATCTTCATATGGCCAGATGATGGGTTTAAACGCAATGATTCATATGAGCCATAGCAGCATTTTTACTTATGTGTAAAGCTCTGCATGTCCTACACAAAGTTTAAACAACATATGCCCTGGCGACTTAATGTCATAAAACCAGGACGGGTAACAACCCAAACATAATATAGTCTTATGCAATTATGGAAAAGACTATAATTTAAGGCCATTGAAGCCAAAATATACTGGCGACTTAAAGTCAAAAGCCAGGGCGGGTTATCAAACCTCACATATTTATATAACAAGAAAAACATACATTGTGACATTGTCTCATACTGTTGGCTTACATCGCCATATGCAGTGAAGGTAATAACCCAAAGATTGATAAGCACATTATATCCAATTGCGCAGTCCAAATATACTGGCAACTTAACGTCCAAAGCCAGAACGGGTTATCAAAACTCCAGATATGCTCAAATACGAGCTATAAAGATCAAGGCTACATGGCCTGAATCGTTTCAAACCATATTTCAATATGGTACAATGATATGAATCCAAAAAATGTTCAAATAAAATAGCAAATCAGAAAAAGCAAGGCTTTCATAAGCCGCAAAGCCTAAATCTCAAGTGCTTTCATGGGCCGCACAGCCACTGAGTTAATCCTTCATGCAAACCTTGTAAGACGGGCCTCACATGACCAACCGCCGTTTTAACATTGACAAGTTCAGGGTCTTTATAAAATTGACTGTCAAGAGTACAGCGGGTCATTCCAGGATTACCTGGGTGGAGTGGCATACATTACAAGGCAGGATAACCCGGAAATTTTGGTGAATACACCTGGTGTTCCAAGCCAATCAAGAGGGTAGTAACGCTATGTTCATTGAACAGGAAGCTCCCAAATGACATAAAATGAGCCCTCAAGGCAGGATACCTATGTTTGAACTGTGCATTGCAGAAAGTTCTCTTTGTTAATCCTTGAACTTGGGTAATAGTGACATATAATGAGCCCTCAAGGCAGGATACCTATGTTTGAACTGCACAGTGCAGCAAGTTCTCTTTGGTAACCTTGAACTTGGGTAATCACAGTTATGCTCGGTGAGCAGGAAGCCCCCAAGTAATTTGCAACAAGGCGTGTAAGCCGGATCAAGAGGGTAAGCACGGCTATGTTCGGTGAACAGGAAGCCCCCAAATGACCAATAATGTGATTAGCCGATAAGGCAGGATACCCATGTTTGAACCGTGCATCATGGCAGCAGGTCCTCTTCGGGAACCTTTAAGTTTCTAAGAACTCGAACCTTGCGAGAGATAAATTCTTCTTGAGCCGGAATTTTAAACCGGATATTGAGAGCTTCAAAGCTTTGTGGGAGATAGATTTCCCTTGAGCCGGATTTTGAACCGGAATCTTTCCTGATAACCCGGAATTCTTCTATTGAGCAGGAACTTTATGATTGTCAGGCACTTTTTTAAGCCAGAAATTTTCTGACGGCCTTCAAATTTTCACCAATAGGGCAGTAGCCTCCAGGGCCGGGTTACTTTTCCCTTCAATGACCCGGGATTCTTGAATTTTGCTGAAACTGGCAAAATTTGCTAAGTCATGTCATCATAGCCACCGAGTCTTAAGACGACTCGAGGAGTTGTCTTGAGATTTTCCATACTTGACCGTGATATAAACCGACATATATTTACAGCGGAACGCTGGAATGTATTGAAGCTGGGGACAAGGTGAGCTGTATATGAGCTGTATATCCATGGCACAACCATCGCACTTGCAGTGAACAATTATCCTGCCTCAAAAAATATCACAAGCCAAGGTACTTGTTCTTTAAAGAACAAAAACATATCAATAAAAATTGACTGGACATAATTCACCTGATTTGTCCAGATGTTAAATGGTCTGTTCCTTGAATAACTTCCAATACTTGCAATGGAAACCTAGCCACTCTCTCGCCCCCATGCAAAAGCTAACCGGTGACTCAATGCAGCCCCACGGTGGGCGCCAACTATCGTGGATTTGTCACGGCAGATGTCCTTAGTGTCAGGACTTAGTCGTGAGGCCAACGCATCTATGTGGTAGCTTGAGAGGGGTTGAGTGGGATGAGAGACGCGAGGTTTTTATCCAGGTTCCTCCCCTCACGGTGGAGGTAAAAGCCTACATCCTGCTTCATTGATATTGATGATAATGATCACGATTACAAGGGTGCTCTATCTCGAGAGCTATAGACTTGTCTGTCTAACCCTAACTTGTCCAACTCGTGAAAACCTGTCCCTCTTGGGGTGCCCTGGTCCTCCTTATATAAGTTGAAGGAGCGGGTTACATGACTAGTCCTTGTAGGATTAGGATAGCACATATGCCCGTGCATTGCAACGGGAGAGATATTTTCTATGAAAAGCAACGAGAGAGATAATTGATGTGTCCACCAAAAACGATCTCTGCAGCGGTGCGACAGAGCAAAAAGTTGTGGTCTTCTCGTGGGTCATGTTTGTCCCACGAGATCCTGATTGTAATGAGGTTGGTCGGCATGGCGGCGACCACCCAACTCGTGCCTTTTTTTCTCGGGGCCAGCCTCCATCCCGGGTTGTGGCTGCCTCCTCATTTGGTAGCTATGTGGTGACATTGAGGCATGGTTGCTTCGACCACTCTCTCCTACGATGTTGTAACCCGGTGGATTACTAATTGTAGAGCATAAATTCTATTTCATTAGCATATTTCATCCATAACCAAGCATCAACGTCCCTTCTTTATTAGGGTTTATTCTCTTTGATTACTTTAGCACTCACATGCCCACCACCTTTTTATTCGAGCCAAGCCAACATATTCTCTTGGCACTTTCAAGCTACCACCGGCAACAATTGATGGAGTCCCTCTTTCTGCTCATGATTCTCGAGATAATTTCCTTATTTTGGTACAACCTTCTTATTTGCAGACAACCTATGGACATATAAAAACTGGTGGGATTTAGTATAAAGTTCCAAGGTGACACTATTCTCATCATAATTGCAAGATAGCGGAGTTGGTTTTGTCCATCAGCACAATTGAGAAGGTCAATAGTTCAACCCCATGGGAGCTTAAATATCTTTTTTCTGAGCGACTTAAACATTTTTTGCTGGTCCGTCTGACATAAAAAGAAATGCATGAGTAGGCCCAGTTCGTCCCCCTAAGGACAAACAAAAATATCAGGAACTATGTGCGGGCAGAACAAAATCTATACGTACATTTAATAGAAGGACCAATCATTTTTATGTAACAAAGCGGCCCAAGCTAGTTGCACCCGCCCGAGAAGCTAATGCAACATTGCAAGTTCTATTCCTTACGGCCGCCAAATATTTTTGGCTCCCTCGGGGAGGATCGATGGGCCGGATGCAGACGGCCCAGTAGGGCAGTGCGACTGAGGTCTAATACAGCCTGTGCGATGGAGCTTTTTTTTGCTTTCTCTTGGGCCAACTACGTGGGAGCTACTATATGTGAGCGAGAAACACATCCTTTCGTGTACGGGCCAGCGCACTGGCAGGCATAAGGACGCCGTGTGTTTGTAAGACGCCAGTAAAAATCCAAAAATAAATATGAGTAGAAGGATCGAATTCATGCCTTTAAAGACCTGACCACGTGCTGCTACCACTCGAACAAACGAGTCGTGCTAACCACTGGCTAGCACGAATATTTAAGAACATACTCAATGTTAGATTAGACTAAATTTTTGATTTTTTTTACTTTTCAAAAATTATAAATTTGTATGTTCTAGGAAACATAAATAATCTTGAGAATCCCAAACAAAATTTTCAGATTTTGTAGATTTTTTGAAATACACAACAAAAATTGAAACATTTAAAGTTCACAACTTTATTCGTAAACATGAACCTTTTAAAAACTATGAACCTTTTTTAATTTTGTGAACAATTTCTGAAAATTAAACATGTTTCGAACATTCAGAATTCTTTTATGAAATGTGTTTCTTTAAACTCAGACATTATTTGGCATTTAGGAACATTTCACAAAAACAAAAACATGTTTCGCATTTGGAACATTTTCTAAAATGCATTTTTTTTTAAATCTTGAACAACTTCGGAAAACACATAGAAAATTTTGATTTTTTAAATTTGAACCAGTTTTGGAACAAAAACAAAGATTTAAATTTCGGAGCAATTTTAAAAACAACATTTTTCGAATTCTGAACATTTTAAAAAAATATTATTTTGTTTTGCAAATTATGATTTTTTTAAATATGGAATTTACGCAAAAAAGGAAAAAGAAAATAATCTTGAAAGGACAGAAAAAAGACACAGGAAAGAAAAATAGAAAGGAATAGAAAAAGAAAAATGGAAAAAAATACAGAAAAAAACGAAAACTTGTCAGGTCAGCTTTGGCGCCCTGTATTAAACTCCGGCTATTTTTCCAGTTGGTTGTGCAGTAAAATTAATTGGCTGTGGCTTAAGTGGGCCACAGTGAGGGTGGCCCATGTTTGAAATTCTGTCATTTTCCTTTTTTTAATAGACGAACGGACAATTTTTTAGGTATTACCTCAGATAGAAAAGAAAACTTTTCGACGGTGAACGGATGAAAAAATAGGAGAAACGCACCTTACTTTACAAGAATTTTTTTTCAAATTTGGAACATTTTTTAAAATGCAATTTTTTAAGAATCTTCAACAATTTTGTAAAATACAATTTTATTTGAAAAATGGGAACATTACTTTTCATTTAAAAATTCCAGTGTCCTTTCCAGCTAGCTCACGTGCCAATTTATCCGTCCTTCGTCCGGCATAATAGATCCATACTTCATAGTCCCTCCGTTCCTAAATATAAGTCTTTTTAGTGATTCCAACAAGTGACTATATGCGGAGCAAAATGAGTGAATCTACACACTAAAATATGTTTACATACATCCGTGTTGTAGTCTATTTGAAATGTCTAAAAAGACATATATTTAGGAACGGAGGGAGTACATCTTATTACTACATGTAGTTTCACACACGTTTATAAATTGACGCGACTGTATGTAAAGAGAAATATGGGGCTATTTAAAATATTATTACGTTGAATTCGTGAACATTTCACTATAACAAGAATATTTTTCAAATTTGGAACATTTTTGAAACTACAATTTTTTTGAAAATCTCGAAAATTTTGATAAAACACTAACATTTTTTGAGCTTTGTATAAATTTCGGAACGAGATTTTTTTATGAATATGCGAACATTTTTAAAATGGGAATAAAATTTTGTAATTCTATACATACTTCAAAAATTTGCACAAAAAAGAAATTCTAAACATTTTATAAAAAAAATATTTTTCGAATTTGGAACATTTTTGAAACTACAATCTTTTTGAAAATCTCGAAAATTTTGATAAAACACTAACATTTTTTTAGTTTTGTATAAATTTCAGAATGAGATTTTTTATGAATATGCGAACATTTTTAAAACGGGAATAAAATTTTGGAATTCTGACATTCTTCAACAATTTGAACAAAAAAAGAAATTCTAAACATTTTATAAAAAATTTAATTGGTCAAAAAACTAAAAATACAAAAAGAAAAGTAAAAATAAAAAAATAAAAAAGAAAGAGGAAAAAAAGAGAAAGAAACATAAAAATTTAAATAGAAAAAGAACACAAAAAAGGGAAAACGGGCCGGGCCAGTCCAGGGCTATCTATGCGATGCTCCGACTATCTGCCGCCACGTGCGGCAAATAGGATTTTACCAGCTGCGTGGGCAGGGAAATAAGTGGGCTGACTTGCCTGGGCAATAGCGCGCGGCCCATGTACGAGATTCTGAACAAACCGTATATCTTTTTTCAGCACATGGATGCACAAAAAATTAATACCACCTCGGATAGTAAAAAAAACTTTTTGCTAGTGACGGATGAAAAAATTGAAGAAACGCACCTTGCTTTATTAGTAGGTATAGATTACTCTGTTAAGTGGAGTCCTGGTCTTGCTTCCTTTGTAGGAGAATACTCCTTATGCATTTCATCTTAAGCCGTCCCACCATAACATGAGCTGGTCTTATGGGCCTTGTCTTTTGTCTGACCCGCCTGCCAAGTCACCAATGAGTCACCAGGCCCGGCCGGGTCATCAGTGAGAGGAGAGATCCGGGTGGGTCACTTAGTGATTCGCCAAGTCTGGCCGGATCATACTTCCTGCCGGGTCATACCGCGGGGTATGCCAAGTTATTTAAAGAAATAGTTAAAAGATGGCATGATAAAAGAATCCAAAAGCGTGAGTTTAAAGTTGGAGAATATGTTATTTTGTACAACTCTCATTTTAGATTCTTTGCAGGAAAACTCCTCTCAAAATGGGAATGACCCTATGTTATCGACGAGGTTTATCGGTCTGGAGCTATCAAAATAAATAATGCCGAAGGTACTAACCCGAAGGTTGTTAATGGGAAATGAATAAAACATTATATCTCAGGTACGCCCATTAATGTTGAAAGTAATATTATCCAAACTATGACACCGGAAGTACACATAAAAGAGTCCTTCCGGAACACTCCAGAATCGGGAAAACAAGGAGGTGCGTGATACGGTAAGTAAGCGGACTCCGAAAAATCCGCAAAAATATTTTTTGTCACTTTCGGAATATATAGAAAATTAGGAAAATAAGAAACGACAAGGAAGCATACCCTGGTGTGCACGAGACACCAGGGCACGCCAAGCCAGGCGCGCCCAGGTGGGTTGTGCCCACCTCAGGTACCTTCCGTGCTCCGTTTTTCTATAGTTTGTTGTCTCCCAAGATAAAAAATCTTTATATACCCCCCGAACCCATTGACCACCGTATCGCGGAGAAATCTTCTATTTTCTTTTCTTGCTGTTTTCGGCCAGATCTGTTGAGCCAGGCATCATGTCTTCTTCTTCCTCCAACTGTCGTATTACGGGTTCCAGCAAAACCCTTGAGGTTCGAACTCTGGGGTGCGCACGAAGATCTCTCTCCCCCTAGCACGCACTCTCGCAATGATCCCAAAGCCTAGCTCGCCGAACCCAAGGAACAAGGGACACAAGAGTTTATACTGGTTTGGGCCACCGATGTGGTGTAATACCCTACTCCAGTGTGGTGTGGTGGATTGCCTTGTAGGCTGAGGATGAATAAGTACAAGGGAAGAACAACCTCCTGAGGAGAGGTTGTAACACCCTGAGAATCATGCTACAGTAACCCCCTGTGATTAAGCTAATCATGTGCTAAACAGGGCTTGATCACATTTGGATCACCTTCCTTTTCAAACTCCTAGTTCAAACTTCAAATATAATTAAAGTGGAAAATAAAAGTTTTCAAAAATTCAAACAAAAATGTCCAGTGGATTCTAAATAATACACTGGTAATTATGGTGGAGAAAACACATTTTTATAAAATGTCTAAATACTTTTAAATGAAATAAAACAGAAAAGGAAATAAACAAATAAAAAGAAAACAGAAAACAGAAACAGTCAGAGAAAAAGAAAAAAAAGGGGAGCAGGCCTTTCCCCCCCACTGGACCCGCGGCCCAAACCCCCCCCGGCCCAAGTTGGGCCGCCACCCGCGCCCCGGCCCAGCCCACCTCCCCCCCCCCCGCGTCCCCTTCCTGTTCCCCCGACCGGGGACGGAACAGTGGCCGTCCCCGCCGCACCCCCTCGCCGGCGACGGGGAGGATAAGGGCGCCAGCTCCCCCGCCTCCTCGGGCCTCTCTCCCACTCGCCCCTGCTCTCCCTCGGCCTCTGCGCCTTCTCCCCCGCCAGATCCCCCTCCCTCTCCCCTCCGTTCCCCTCTACCCGAGAGCGCTCGCCGCCGTTCACCGTCGTTCACACGGCCACCGTGCCCGCCTCGCCGCCCCAAGGTGTCTCCAAGGACCGCCGTCGCCCGCTGCTGCGTCTGGTGCAGCCCGTTGGAGACCGGAGCCCCTACAACGAACGCACCAAGCTCGCCTTCATCTTCGGACGCCGGCGACCCCCCTTCTTCCCCGGCGACGACCTGCTGCTCCTAAGCACCCACGGGCCCTTCTTGCGCCGCGCGGTGAGCTCCTCTACCTCCTCCCTCTCTCCGCTAGCTCGCTCGCGCTCCGTAGCTACTTCCCCGCGCGCGCCCGAACGCCACGCCGCGGAGCTCGCCGCCGGCGTGTCTCCGGTGACCAAATGGTCACGGGCGTTGGCCCGCTAGCCCGACCGCAACGTGCCGCACCCACCTAGCTAGCTAGTTCGGCCGTTCGCGCGCTCTAGCGTAGCTCCCCTCGGGCACCCGTAGCTCCTCGCCGCCGGCGAGTTCGTAGCGCACGTCTCCGGCCGTTCCAGCCCCTCCGGCCACCGCCGTTGGACGCGCGACGTCGAGCCGCGTCGTACGCGCCCAGCCCCGCCCCCGCAAACCCACTGTGGGCGAAACCCGAAGCTCACCCGCGCATCGCCGCCGCGCTGGAGCTCGCCGGAGCCCCTCTCCGGTGCCCTGCTGACGTGGCCGGCCGGGCCCCACCCCTGGGTCACTGCCAGTGGCCCCCACGGGCCCAGTTGACTGGGTTGACCCAGTCAACTGCTGACTGGGCAGGCCCAGTCACTGACATGCGGGCCCCGCCGCAAAAACAAAAAAGAAAATTAAAAAGAAAATGTTTTATAAATAAAAATAATTATTTTAACTAATCACTCACTGACATATGGGGCCCACCCCTCTAATTATACTGTTAGATTAGTTTAAATAGATATTAGACTAACAGAGGCTGACATGTGGGTCCCACTGGACCCACCTGTCTGGTTTGACTGGTCAGCCGACCAGTTGACCTGCTGACGTCAGCATTACCTCATGCTGACGTCATAATTCATTTTTCTGAATATAAATAATTCCAGAAATTCAAATAAACTTTGAAAATTCATATCTTTTAAACCGTAACTCGGATGAAATTGTTTTCTATATGAAAGTTGCTCAGAACGACGAGGCGAATCCGAATACGCAGTCCGTTCATCCACCACACCTCCCTAACCTATCGAACTAGCAACTTTCCCCCTCCGGTCCGTCTGTCCGAAAACGCGAAACATCGGGAATACCTCCCGGATGTTCCCCCCCTTCCCCGGTAACACCTACTGTCGCGTTAGGGCACCCCTAGCACCGCTCATTGTCATGTCACGCATCGTCATGCTTATGTTTGCATTGTATTTACTGTTTCTTCCCCCCCTTCTCTCCGGTAGACTACGAGACCGACACTGCTGCTGCCCAGTTCGACTACGGAGTCGACGACCCCTCCTACTTGCCAGAGCAACCAGGCAAGCCCCCCCCTTGATCACCAGATATCGCCTACTCTACTCTCTACTACTTGCATTAGAGTAGTGTAGCATGTTACTGCTTTCCGATATCCTATTCTGATGCATAGCCTATCCTTGTTACTATTGTTACTATCTTTACCTGCAATCCTACATGCTTAGTATAGGATGCTAGATTTCCATCAGTGGCCCTACATTCTTGTCCGTCTGCTGTGCTATACTATCGGGCCGTGATCACCTGGGCGGTGATCCCGGGTATATACTTATATACTATATACATGACATATGTGATGATTAAAGTCGGGTCGGCTCGTAGGAGTACCCGCAAGTGGATATTTGTGGCGGAGCAACAGGGCAGGTTGAGACCGCCTAGGTGAGAGGTGGGCCTGGCCCTGGTCGACGTTCGCGGATACTTAACA
The DNA here is from genome assembly GCF_018294505.1 of Triticum aestivum. Lineage (NCBI taxonomy): Eukaryota > Viridiplantae > Streptophyta > Magnoliopsida > Poales > Poaceae > Triticum > Triticum aestivum. Next base: position 106,719,847 of record NC_057799.1, on the reverse strand, counting down.
CGCTTAACGAGATCTTGGTATTTGATCTGAGTCTGGCCATTTGGTCTATACGCACTAACCATCTACGTGGGAGTAGTTATGGGTATCCCGACGTCGTGGTATCAGCCGAAGCTCTTTTGACGTCAGCGACTGAGTGGCGCGCGCCGGATTGGACTGGAACGCCACTAGGCTAGGTCTGCTTCCGGCCGCGTACGCAACGTGCAGGTGTGCATAGGGCGATGGGCCCAGACCCCTGCGCGCATAGGGTTAGACCGGCGTGCTGACCTCTCTGTTGTGCTTAGGTGGGGCTGCGACGTGTTGATCTTACGAGGCCGGGCATGACCCAGAAAAGTGTGTCCGGCCAAATGGGATCGAGCGTGTTGGGTTATGTGGTGCACCCCTGCAGGGAAGTTTATCTATTCGAATAGCCGTGTCCCTCGGTAAAAGGACGACCCGGAGTTGTACCTTGAGCTTATGACAACTAGAACTGGATACTGAATAAAATACACCCTTCCAAGTGCCAGATACAACCCGGTGATCGCTCTCTAACAGGGTGACGAGGAGGGGATCGCCGGGTAGGATTATGCTATGCGATGCTACTTGGAGGACTTCAAGCTACTCTCTTCTACATGCTGCAAGATGGAGATGTCCAGAAGCTTAGTCTTCGACAGGACTAGCTATCCCCCTCTTATTCCGGCATTCTGCAGTTCAGTCCACTGATATGCCTCTTTACACATATACCCATGCATATGTAGTGTAGCTCCTTGCTTGCGAGTACTTTGGATGAGTACTCACGGTTGCTTCTCTCCCTCTTTTCCCCCTTTCCTTTCTATCTGGTTGTCGCAACCAGATGTTGGAGTCCAGGAGCCAGACGCCACCGTCGACGACGACTCCCACGGCACTGGAGGTGCCTACTACTACGTGCAGGCCGCTGACGACGACCAGGAGTAGTTAGGAGGTCCCAGGCAGGAGGCCTTGCCTTTTCGATCGTTGCTACTTTTGTGCTAGCCTTCTTAAGGCAAAACTTGTTTAACTTATGTCTGTACTCAGATATTGTTGCTTCCGCTGACTCGTCTATGATCGAGCACTTGTATTCGAGCCCTCGAGGCCCCTGGCTTGTATTATGATGCTTGTATGACTTATTTATGTTTTAGAGTTGTGTTGTGATATCTTCCCGTGAGTCCCTGATCTTGGTCGTACACATTTGCGTGCATGATTAGTGTACGGTCAAATCGGGGGCGTCACAAGTTGGTATCAGAGCCGACTGCCTGTAGGAACCCCCCTTCCACACTCCTTGGCCGAAGTCGAGTCTAGACATTGCAAAACTTTTACTAACATGGCTGTGCGGCTTACGGGCCCACGTCGCCATTGGGTGGTACTAGGATCTTTTACTCCTCGACCTTTACTCTAGGACTCTGAACTCTCTTCTACTCGGGTTAAACGAATTTACTAACTCTAACACTAGGATCCCGTGACCACATTCACCCCAAAGTTGGATAAGCCATAGTTGTTTCTCAGAATAGTATTTTGATCAATTCACACACTGTCATTTGACTCCTTTGAAACGTCTTTGCTTTCAGATGGAACCCACGAGGCAGGTTGTTCGCCACACGATGGCCATTGGTGCCTCGGGATCACCTGCGGTGCTAGCTGAGATGATGACCTATCTGGGTTATCGCTGGCACCCTGAGTACACCGTCTACGAGGAGTACCAGGACTTTAACCAGGAGCAGTACCGTGCCATCGTCCACCTCTACTCTCGGGAGTACGACTCCACTACTGTGCTGCACACCGCACATGGTGTTGGTGTGACCATCGATATGGCTGTCCACGATGCAGCCTATGCTGCTCTGACACGTCTTCGTGGAGAGTATCAGGAGTTGGACACCTCCCCTTTCAGGCACATTGCTATCGCCTCTGATGTTGGTACGGAGGGATACTATACTGCTGCCTACTCCACTGTCACCCGGGAGCCCTTCTACCATCAGCACCTGGTTCTGCATGCTGATGGGCTGGATCGAGCTAACCGAGCTCTTCGCCACGAGATGTACACCACCCGTCAGCAGCTTTACCGTGCTCTGACGCTGCTGCACCCCTTTGTCCGGTCTGGACAGGTACCGCGTGCTGCGATCTACCCAGCCAGGACCGTGATGCCCCACGGTGTCGGTTGGCCAGAGGTGGGAGGCTACTCTCCCGCACTTGGTCCTTTTCTGCCACCTGAGCACCGGGCTCTACACCTGAGTATCCGCGGCCCCCAGTCTGCTGACGTGGAGGATTATCCGTTACCTCACTACCAGCTGTCAGGCTACGATTACCTCCATAGTACCTCTTGGGACTGATGTAGGCTTGCTTGTAGTATTAGTTGCAGTCGCCGCGAGCCTGTGTGCCGCCTATGATGTTTTAGTCTATGTACTGAACTCTATGTACTGAACTCTATGCATGGCCCCTTTTGTAAGTTATGCCGACTACTATGTAGTAGCTATCGTGCTCCATTCATTGTGCATGTTTCATCATGAATGATTCTTGTCATTGCAAATTTTCTCAATGCTGAACTACCCCTGTTATATATTAGCAGGATGGTTAGACCAGGTGGTCGTGGTCGTGGTGGCGATGCCCCACCACCACCTGAGTACATGGCTGGTATGATCCAACAGTTTGAACTGAACCGCCAATTCATGGAAAATATGATGGCTCAGTTTCCTCGCCCCAATATGAACCAACAGCCAGCTCAAGTGACTCTTCAAGATTTCATACGCCTCAACCCAACCATCTACCGCAGCTCAACTCAGCCCCTGGATGCTGATGACTGGCTCCGTGACATCACCTATGAGTTGGAGTCTGCTGATGTAGCCCCTGCCAGCTATGTCAATTTTGCTTCCTTCTTCTTGAAGGGACCCGCAGCTCAATGGTGGAACAGCCACAGGCGTACTCTGCCAGCTGGAACAATCATCACCTGGCCAGACTTCCAAGCTGCTTTCCGTGCCCGCTTCATTCCTCAGGGAGTCATGGACCGGAAGAAGCGTGAGTTCCGCAACCTCACCCAAGGCAACAAAACTGTCGAAGCTTATCAGCGGGAGTTTCTGGACTTGTCCCGCTATGCTGAAGAAGACATTGCAACTGATGCACGCAGACAGGAGAAGTTCCGTGATGACCTTCAAGCTGACATCAAGCTCGCACTTCTAGTGCATGACTTTGCTGATTTCGCCACCTTGGTGAACAAGGCCATCAATGTTGAAACTGGTCTGCAGGAATACCAGAGCTCACACAGGCGCAACCGTGACACGGGCTCATCTTCGGGCCCGCCCTCACAGAAGCGTAAGATATGGATCCCGAACAGCATGTATCGTCCAAATGCTTCTGCCCCAAAGCAGACCTATGCTGCCCCTCGTCTGCCTACACCACCGTCCAGGCAGTCAAGACTTCCAACTCCACCATCCCAAGCTCCTGTTCCCACTCCGAATAATGGCTTGTGCTTCAGGTGTGGTCAACCAGGGCACCGTGCTAAAGAATGCAACCAGAACCAGAATCAACTGGCCCTTCCAGCAACTGGCCGTGGTAACAATCAGCCCCGCAACAACAATGCTAAGTCTTATGGTCGTGCTCATGCCAACCACGTTGATCTCAACGAAGCTCAAGACCAGCCTGCTACTGTGATGGGTACACTCCTCGTAAATTCAGTACCAGCATCCGTTTTATTTGATACAGGTGCATCGCATTCATTCATGTCAGAAGATTTTGCATACAAGCACGACGTTAAATGCGAGGAGATGAACACCTCTGTATTGGTCAAAACCCCCGTGGGACAGTGTCAAACCTCCTTGGTTGGCATCGATGTCCCCGTGGAAATCGAAGGGCTGGAATTCTATGCCTCTCCCATTATCCTGAAGACGTCTAACATCGACCTCATCTTGGGTATGGATTGGTTGA